>NC_141142.1:27192883-27337883 GCF_053477565.2 Lygodium microphyllum | reverse complement strand
TCGCTAATTGCCCAATTCCTTGTAGTGATGGTTCCCATCTCATTGCAAAATAGCCAAAATAAAACTCTCAATTCTTTGATTTGCATTTTATGTATCAGGGAAGGGCAAGCATCAAATTTAAATCAGTTTTCTTAAGGGAAGGTTGATGCATCATCATATGTTGATTTTTATCCATCCCAAGCACACGAATGTAGACATAATACATGTGCTTGCATGCTAGGAAGGGTTTACTTTCCAACTCTCTCTTTGAAAGTCAGGACATGTGTAGAAGTGCTCGGGATTGACATGCACGTCATAGAAATGCTCTAACATAACATAAAATATACTTTCTCATTTTCCACCACTACTTTCTCTTCCATGAAAACTACATCCAATGCCTTAAGTCAATGCAATTTTTCTTTCTGCATCCTTAGAAATACCATGTCCATTTTTTGCTTTGCTTGCCACTTGAAGAGGTAAGTGGGTTGTACTATTTTTGGGGGTAAGTGGAATGCCATCATGCTTGAATGCAAAACCTCCTTTTATAAGAATTGAAATCTCCTCTGCAAAAGCATTGGTGCCCTTGTCAATAGACCAAATCCTTGGCCGCAAGGGCATATGCTTAACTTTTTTATCAACATCCCATGTATGCTCCACATCATGATTGCAAAACGAGAACCATTGTGCAATAGGCTTACCTTGAAATTCCCTCTCTGACGAAAATGAAGGGCATAGTAACCCAGGTGATCTACTTTCTCTCACATTGCAACACTTCTTTCTATTTATAATACCAAAACATTTTCATTTGCAATGAATGGGCATTCTCCGAATAGCCCAAAAACTTCTATGTATTTTCGCCTTTGAGACAATATTAGTTGGGATATCCATTTCAATTGGCACTGCATGCACCTCAGGGTCCAAGCCTACTTCTGTAGCTTGGTCATTTCTATTTTGCAAATTTATCTTGCGTGGTGGTTTTTTTTTTTCTATCCCATTGCATAGCCAGGTTTATGAGAGCTACAACCATCTAGAGCTCTTCTTTTCCTTTGAATTGTTTCTTTGTTCCCAGAAATGAAACGCTCTCTGTACATGGGGGTGCCAAGAACTGATCCTTGAATTTTTTGAGCTATGAATGCAGGTGAAGGGTCTTGCAACCACCCTATTAATAAGAGCATCCATGTTGGGACCACTTCTAGAGTATCTTCCAGTTGTGAAGGCCAGTTGCCTTGAACATTGAATATATGAGTTGATCAAGTCAGTGACACATGCATCATATAAACCAATGTTCTTCTTTCAATCCTTCCCTACCAACCAACTTGCATGCATGCTCTCAAAGAGATTTTTGTTGGGAATACAAGCCCTCTCCCAAGAACTCAAGGAAGCCTGCAACCCAATAAAAAAGTCAACAATTCCTCTTACATGTCTATTTTGTTCTCGTACGTGGGTATTCCCACCCCAATGATATTAGTACATGTGCATGTAACAAATAGAAACAAACAAAAATATTTACATGTATAGTACTACCCCAATGGTCTATCCTATTCTCCCACCATTTGATCCATCTCTTCAATGCTACTACACTATCTTGAGGTAGTCCTACTTGCTCTCACCAATTTTGTATAGCTATGGCATTCCTCTTGCCCTCTTCAATGGAATTTGAAAGGCACTACCTCTCACATAAATTCAAGTGATGCTTCTGAAGGTTTGAAGGCACATATTTTGTTGTGTGCTTTTGTAAGCTTTGTTCCCAGTGAAACAAACATGATCGCTCTCTTCCTTCCAACACATTCTCAGGTTCCCATTGAAAACAGTGTGGATTGCCATCCAATTTTTGCACCTGCTTCATCCACCATAAAACGTGCAATGTCTGTACTAGGGTGTCCACACTTGAGCATCACATCATTAAGGCATATCCAAAAAAGGATTTGTGTTTCTGTATCCTTTTCCTTTGTATCACAAATAGCAATCACCATGATCCCCTTCAAGCTGCAATAAAAAATGCAGTCATTAGCAATTAAAATATGTCAACAAAAATTGATAGCAAGTAATTAGGTTCTCGAACGAACCATGGATTGTACAAAGAATAAGACATTGTTGCCCAGTCATCTATTCTGTGTGTAAAGCCAAAGTGAACCCAAGACTTGCAAAGGTCTCCATTTTCCGAGCGTCACATTCAATTTACCAATTCCACTCCAGAGCTAGGTCCTTTAGTAGACATCTTGAAAATGTAACTTTTTTCACCCACCCCTCCTTGCCCTAGAAATTTGCTACCATGAAAAAAAGAAAACATGTATCTTTTTTTCAACTCCAAAATGATATCAAAGCCATCTCCAACAATAAATGTTTCCTTTTTTTTTTTGGCATGTTGCGATACTATTGAACCTGTAACCTCAACAAAAGGAAGTTTGTTAAACCAATGGCAATGGTGCAAACCATATTTTGCATACTTGAATAACCAAAACTAACCTAGGATTTTGAACCAATGGCATCAACTCCTTCAAAAAGTTTGTAAGCTCTTGTTCTCCCTTCACCTTTGAACCATTAGTTGTAAAAGATTCAATGATAATTTGTTTTGCTACAATCATTTGAATCTTCCTAGCATCATGGTGTTGATTCACTTGCAAAACCAAGTGAACTAGAGATCTATTTTTTTTTTTGCAACCATTGAAGTCCCTGGTTGCACATTGTGTGTGCGAGTGCCTACATGAACCATCAATCTCTCTATGCTTGTCTCCTTTGGCAAAATATAATAAACTTTGCAATTACAAGTTGTATAACAAGTGACAACTTTAGTACAATAGTGATAAGTGATGAAATGTTTTTCTTCACTTGCAAGTAGTCCCTTACTCACTTTGCTGTTGTGGTAACCATGAAAATACATTTTATTATGTTGATTGTTGCTCTCATAGTAAGGACAATTGACTTGATGACATTGCAAATCTCCAATGAAATAGCTAATTCTTGAAGTAGCATCAAGGAAGATATTAGTTGGATGGGGTCTTGTCTAGACATGACAATCATACTGTTGATGCATCCCATCATGTTTGAAGACGTGCCATATGTAGGTAGAAGAACGAAAGCAACAAAACCATTGTACTCTCTTGGAATCTCACTAACAAAAAAAGGGCCTTGACGCATCTACAATAAAATCTTCAACTTCTTTCCTTTGGGGCTATTAGCAATCCAATGTAAAATGTCTTTCTTTATTGGTGGAAATGAATGATAACTATCAAGTCCATCATCCAACTCTAAGGCAACAGCTGGAGTTGATACGGGTGCACAAAAAGCATTTATTATAAGTGTTGAAGAAGTTTGAGATGACGTCTCTGCGAAGGAATCGGATGAAATGTCTACCGCAGGTCTTAAAAGTGAATGAGCTTATTTGCTATTTTTTACAGTGTATAGTCCTTCATCATGGTCCATTGTGAAAGTGGTATTACAATGTACTATTTTATATTGACATAAAGGAGAAGAATCAAGAAAAAATTGCTTTGCACCATTGATATCCGGCTGGGCATGAACCACGATCTCTTAACTATAAGTGTCAAGTTGGAAAATAGCATGCAAGCCTACCAGCTTCCGGTCAGGGGGTAGAAGTGATTGAAGAAAAAAAGAGCTCATAGAAATCTTTCCATCCCCTAGGGCACAATACGTTCCAGCAATTGGGAGTCGATTGATCATTGAAGAGTAACTTCTGCCAACATCTCTCACAAAAGCCGATTTGAAACTCGACAAAAAATGGAGCTGCGAATACAAAATATTATATCTAATAGCGTTCCTATTGTTTATCAATTTCTTTAAACCTAGAAATAATAGTCCATTATCCCCACCAAATATGGATTAAATGAGCTATTACTCCATGGGCAAGTTCTTAGTGACGGTTAAAGTTGTGAATCAGTCCATTAATGAACCAAATCATTACAAAAGTCTACATATTGAAAAATCAAAACAATAACTTAAATTATTTTTTTAAAAAAGCACATCTTTCCGAAAATAAATTTAGCAAGTATTTATAAATTTTTTTGGAGGTCGTGATGTAGCACAAATTTTTATAAGCACGTTTTATTTTGTCAGATGTCAGGCACCGTCATCATTTACATATTTTAGTAAATAATTTTTTGATGTTCAAAGAAACACTCTCTCATGATGGACGTTCAATATGCACCTACCTCTTACATTGGAAGTTGTCTTACGTTTTATTACTTCCTCCTCCTCCTCCTCCTTATTATTATTCTTTTTCCTTTTCTCTTTTGTTTTGCTCTTCTTCTCTCCCATTGTAAGTTAGAAGGAAAAAATAAGAAGCAAGAAGGAGAGCAGCCCCTACAACAAGCTCAAACAAGACAAACATTCTCCATCAAACTCACTGGGTAAGCTCCACACTCCATCCCCATGGTTGAAAATCTATATTTCAAGTTTCATTTTTCTCCACGATTAAAAAATTGGAAGAGGAGGTAGACAATGAGAGGAAAAAAATGGGAGGGGAAAGAAGGAAAGGGGAGGCAGAGCAGGAGACAGTCAACTGAAAAAATGGGAGGGTAGGAGACATTTGGGACACCTGGGGCTGTCTACGTCAATAGAAACAACACAAACAACTATTGGGGGTTGGGCACAACCCCTTTGGAGGGAGGAGGAGGAGAGGGAGAAGGCAGGGATGGGGAACCCTCAGCACCTCCCGGTTGTCTGTCCGTAGGGTGTTGTTGGTGCAATTTGGGCAGTTGTGGCATTCTCTATCTCTACCACTCTCCTCTTAGCCCCTCCTCCCTAAACCAGTGCACCAAGTTACATACAATTTTTGGCTTCGAGGGTGCCCTTGGAACCCCCACTGATAGTAGTAGGGGGGTTGATGCCCCCCTCCATATAGAGTGGGTGTAAATTGTGCAAGTGTAAGGCATGAAAAATTAAAACATTTTTGAATCGTATGCAAATCAATCTAAAGAAATAAATGTGACATGATTTGGGTTTTATGGATTGGGAATTGTCAGACACTTAGTATTGCCTGCATCAACATAGACATGAACAAGGGGTTGGGAGTATCCCCTCTTTGGGGGTGCGGGGGTGAAATTGTTGTAGGGAGGTTCAAATCATTAACAAAATTTAATACATTTATTAAAACCAAATAACAAATGATATAGAATTGTGTTGTCTGCGTCAAAATGTCATATTTTGGTAGAGATGAATTAATATAACATGTGATTTAGTTAAATTGTCTTCATTTTTAAAATCATTTATGATTTCTTTTAGTGCTTTTGAGCATGGCTAGAGGTCGACGTGGTGGTGGTAGGAGGGATCAAAGCAAAAGGATTCATCTAGGTAATTCATTCAATCACTCTTTTAAATTTTCATATTCTATTCTTAATGGTTAACCAACTCTTTTAATGTTCCATATAAATGGTAGATTCTTTTTGTAGATACTCCAATTACAAGGTTAAGATCCGGTCTATGCAATAGATTAGTAAGTATCGATCAAGAAGCATCCTCTTGTGCATTCTCTGAATCTCCATATGATAAGGGTGTAAAACCAAGGAAAAAATGCCCTTTCATTGATGATGAAACACTTGAGGATAGCATGGATGAAGCAAGCAATGACATTCATGCTCATCCTATGAGCACCCACACTACCACCACGGAGTGTAGTGAAACAACACAAGGGAGGTCTTTAGATTGAGGTGGGTGGCATGATAGACACATCGGAGAGAATGTCAAGTTTGGGCTTATGTCAGATATGTTGACCTCATTTTTTATAAGGAGGTCTATGTCTCCTCCTTCTATCCCTTTGTGTAGACTTGTGCCCTATGAGGATATAAGGCTTGCATCTAGTTTTGCTACATGGTTGATTTCATCTTTTGAAAATGCTTCATATACGGCAACGACATGCAAATTTTTGGTTTCTTTGAGAAGGCCCACTAGTGAGCTAATGGATGTATCTCCCCAAAATTTGGAAGAGTGGGGCCCTCTAGAGAAGTTAACCAAAGGTTTGAAGATGAATTGACTAATGATTGGGCCGATTTAAGAGGGCACAAGTTTTTCATATGGGACAGTAATCATAGTTTGAAGACATGGATGAAGAGGATAAAGGAAGGTAACTATGCATTGTCTTGTTTTCTCTTGTTTATTGTGATGATACTTCATTCTTTGACTAACTATTTATTGTATTATTTGATGTATGTAGTTTATAGTGAAGATATTTCATGACATGTTATAGTTCTATGTCAATTCATTCAAGTGGAGAAGAAGAAAGAAGGAGAACTATTATTAGCATTGGATACATCAAATTCGTAAGTATACTTATCACTATTAACTTTTTCAAATGGATTAATGGATTATCAATTATGTGTGAATGCCAATAGTTTTTATTTATGTGTGAATCTCAAAATGTAAAGATAATTTATGTGTGAATTTCAATAGATTTTATTTAAACCACTAGGTTTCATTTAGGAGTGAATGCCAATAGGTTCATTTATTAGTTACATGAATGTGAATAGGTTTAATTTATGTGTGAATCTTAAAATTTAAAGACTATTTTCAATGTTGTAGTGTAACAAGAGCACATGTAAAACCCAACCTAGGTCATGAAACTTTCATGTTCCAAAAATTTGGCATCGCCGATAAACAAAGCATTTTGGAAAGGATGAGCCCTTCTCAAAGACAATGGACTGAAATAGAGTATGAAATTGAAGGCAAAAGTAACCATGGAAATAATCCATGGTACAAGAATCCATGTCTGCTAATATCACTTTTGGTGTGGAAGGTAAAAAATTTGGTATAGTATTTTAGTTTTCAGCATAACAAATTGTGGTATCTTGAATTTAACCATAACTAGGAATACTCTATTGGTTTTTTATTTAGGATGACTATAACTCTGCCATACTCAAAGAGGAGGCCCGCCTCAAGGAGCTTGCATTGGCAGAGTCAAATTATGAGGCAAAAATAAAACAATTCATAAATAAAGAACAAGATAAATTAAGGGACAAAGGATACAAGGACCTTGGAATAGCTAATCTTGCGCATGAAGAGGATTTCTTTTTTGTTTTGTTTGCATTGAATTGGGATGAAAAGAACATGATCGCTATTACCAAGGACAAATTGTATGCCATTTGTAGTGCTAATATTGCTACGGAGAGGTATGTTTTCCTCATGGACTAATGTTCTCTTATTTTTTGGAATTGAACTTAATTTGGTTCAACAATATTGAAGTTATTTTTTGTTCAATAACCAATATATTGGGAAACGGGATATTTTACTTCTCATGACTATCACAAAGGCAAAGGACTCCACTATGTCACACTTTGCAGATGTAAGGAGATTTCACACCTACATGAAGCAAGAGGTGTATTGGTTTCATATGATTGGAGAATGCTCCTTATTGATCGGGAGATTACAAGTTGATGGCACTGAGATTGGAGGAGGCTTTGATGTTTTTTCAAAAGGCCAAAGATGTTTACATATTTTAAAAGAGTTTTCAAATATTTTTTGTGAGATGAAGAATGTTGGATACTTTGAGGAGGTTCTAGAGCTCACACAATCAACATGTATTTCTAATATAAAGAAATCATATTTTCTAAATAGCATATGTACAAATGTATTCTAACTTAAGAGTGCTTTTGTTGTTTGTTCTTATGTTTTTGGAAAAGATGGTTACATAGTCTAAAGGAAAGTGGGGTTCTAGAAAGCCTCCCTCCTCTAGTGGAGAAGTGGATGGACGTGGATGTGAAAATTGTATGTTCTCAAAAGCACTGCTTGAGAGGGGTCTATCAGAATGGGAAATGCATGTTTGTCCATGGTGGATAGACTATCCATTGGATGACATTCCATGACAAGAGATTGAATTAAGAGAAAGTAAGTACTTTGAGAGCCAAACATAGTAAATCTGTGGCAACTCTTGCTCTTAGCTATTTGTTTTAGTAATACTTGTCTTATATGCAGGGTTCCTGGAACAAAAATAGAATAATTTCCATGCACAAAGAAGAGGATGAAGGAAATTGTACTTTCTAAAAATTTATTTGTTTAACATGGAAGTTATCATAATTTTTTAGACTTGTGTGTTTTTTTAACTTTGTTGTCTTTGCAACTTAGAAATGTCCAATACAATAGACATGGTCCCTCCTGATGTTGTGGGGATAAAGGTGACATGTGGTGGTAGCATGGCAAAGGGTATATTGGATGGAGTACAAAGTTTTATTTTGATCCAAGTAGCCTTGTTTCTAATTTGCATGAATATAATATTGTATTTTGTTGACTTCACACTACTTAGGTACCATTAGTGATGCAATTGTTGATACTATAGTGAAGAAAAAGTCCATAAGAAAATGAAAGGATATCCCCACAATAGATTATGCGTTGAAGCATGGCAAGGGTAAGCCAATTTGCATGAATGATAGAGTTTATGGTTTTCATTTGATGATTCAATTGATTAAAGTATTATTTTATTGGTTGTACATTGCCTAGGTAATATAAGTGAATCAAATGAGTTTGGTACAATGAAGTGAAGGTTTGGACACAAAGACAAAGTTGTTTCATTGGATGAAGAAATAGAAGGTGAATCAAGTATCATTTTTTGGATTATTGGAGTCATGTTAAAAGTATATATATATATTTTTAAAGACAATATAAAATTTAAACATTCAACACTAAATAATTTTCTTTCTTTCGTATTTTTCTTTACAAATTTAGGCAAAAAAGATGGTTTTGACATGCATAGCATTTGAAAAGAAATGGCAAAAAGTAAGGGTCACTTTGAGGGATCTTCACGACATGCTACACCTTCTTGGGTTATGTCATTCATGACTTAGTCATTAGAGCCTACACAAGAGTCTTGTAGATGTCCTGTTATATGCAAGACAGGTATGTAGGTTTCTAGACTTACATTCTATGCTTAACATTTAGACAACATCAACATTTGTAAGTAAACTTTATTTTGATGATAGGATTTCAATACCAAACTATCGTAAATACTCTATTGGTAGACGTGACATCGATTGATGATTTTGCATTTGAAGGGTATATTTTTCACCATCCTCTATATACATATCTATTGTAATGGTTGATTATACTTTGTTATTATGTTTTCAATTTCAGCATTCAACGCTTCATGGAGGGAAATACCACAGACTCTTACCAGGGTGGTGGTGTCCCATCATATGAGGTTGCTAAGTTGTTTGCAAATTTTCCTACATATTTTCTTGTTCTTGGCCTTGAGGCAGAAGGTATATGTGCTTGCATTAGTTTAATTTATAAACTCATGTGATATTGCATGGTCTTATACATCTTTACATTTGAAAGGGATTCCGGAATGGAATACATTTTCTAGTGCACTTGTCAAAGGTGTCATGGACCTAGCCCATAGATTCTTGATAGATGAGGGGTTCTTGGTGACTTTGGGACTTGCACAACACTTTGGAAAAGTTCTTAGAGGAGCTCGTGCCATTGGATTGAAGCTCCATTGCACATGGAATTTCATGTGTGAGGGTGGATATAGACACCCTGACACTCGAGAGGAGGTAAGTGTGTTGAAGACAAACTTGTAACTTTTTAAAATAAAAGTTTAAATAGGTAACAAGATGATTGTGTATTGTTAGTCCATGGACCTTACTATTGGCTTGTTTTATCAAGGGATGTGTGTCCCTTCATATGATAGAGAGGCTGGCAAGGGGGTTAGCCCATACAAGTTTCCTGCCTCTCGTAGTTTCCTCTTCGAGACAGACCTCGAAGGCACATCACTTGAGCACACTTATGTGGATAGTGTAGAGGTTTGAGGGGGTGCAAAAAGATCATTAGCTTTTTATAGGTGCATTATACACTCTTAGAATGGTTTATACTTTGCATTGAGATACGTCATGCTTTTTTTATGGATGTTACTAAATGGTTTCTTTTGTAGGTGGTTCCTTGCTACGTTCACAAAGGATCTCGACTATGTGCTGGATATTGTTTCAGGTTGTGGAGGCCTTGGTAGAGCATGCATAGAGATACATCATTTTTCCATGTGCCTTGAGGGTGATTTTAGCCTCTACAACCAGTGCTTGGTTGATGTGGCATGCAGACCGCCATCTATTCACCCTAGTGATGATGATGTGGCATGCAGACCGCGCCATCTGTTCACCCTAGTGAGGATGATGATTTCACATGATTTGTAGTTGCATTATTTTTAATATGATGCCTTGTATTGGTAGTGCGTGCCACAGGGCTTGATGATTCTTGGGAATGATGTATGACTCTATGGATTTTGGATATCACTTAAATTGGGATTACTTCATAAACTTATAAAATTATGCTAAAATTTCATGGCACCTTAGAAGTAGTTGGATACCTATTTTTTGTTGGAGATCAAAGCATTCAAGAGTTTATGATTAGTTTTCAATTTCACATCCTAACATATTTGATCTAATTAGTTTGCAATTACGAAATAATTAAACTCAAAGTGATAACATAATCAAACAAAAAGCTCCATAAAATAACCAAAAAAATCAAAGTGACGACTAGAAAGCTTCAAGAAGCACCTAAAAAGCTCCAAATGAAGAGCTTGCTAAATAATAGTGCTCCCTCCCGAGCCCTTTTCTGCTTCAAAAATTGCCTCTGAATTCCGCTCTCGGTATTAAATGGCTAGCATGGCAACAATTAATAACATGGGTTCAATGCACAACATGGCATACATGGACAGCATGATATGCATGGACAACAAGGCTATCATGGTGGGCAGCAACAAGGCCCCAATGAACTCCGTGATAAGATCATTCTTACCAAGTACAATGGGCAATCAACATCCCCATTGGACTTGGAAGAATGGATATCTAAATCAGAGTCCTAACTTCATATTTATCCATGCACTGATGATCAGAAAATTCTAATTACTTCTCTCCATCTAGAGGGATTTACCCACACATGATGGTGCTACATTAGCCATGAAAATCATCAATTCATTGATCGGGAAGACTTTAAGATGCATATGATTTAGGTATTTGTATCCCTAGTGAAAAAAGAGTGATTGGCAATATGATTGTATTATCTTGACCAACGTAATCTCACAGTATGGGAGTGTACAAATTAGTTCATGAACTTGACCATGTATGTTGAAACTCTTATTCATCATGCAAAATCTCACAACTACATCTATGGGTTAGAGCCTAGCTTTTCAGCTAATATAATGGCTCAAAAGCCTTCCACATTATTTGATGCATCTGAATTGGTTGAAAAATATGCAAGAAAGTACCATAAAAATGAGAATTTTTAGCAAGGTTATGTACAACCCCATACCCCATAATTTGAGATCAACCCCATATAAAGGTGCTCTTAGAGGCATCGCCATGCCTGGTAGTAGCCCTAAAACACCTACTTACCTCCCCTTCCATAATATTGAAAGAAAATAGGGAACTTTTGAAACAACACTTGGCTCTAATGGTGAGAGTAAATATGTTGAAAATGGACCGCAAATTGCATTAGCCTTGAATGGTCCAAGTGGTCAAAAGTTCATCTCTCTAGATGTTGTGAATGAGTAGAAAAAAAAGGCCTATGTTTTAAATGTGGTGATAAGTACATGGTGTCATAGTGGTTTTAATCGAAAGGTCATATCCACTAGGGATCACAGAGAGAAGGAAGTAGAGAATATGAGATAGAAGAGAAGAAAAGAATAGGCAAGAGATTCAAATGAATCCCAAGAATGCTCAAAATTAAGTTCTCTTAAAGACATGTCCATACATCATGAATCAATCATAAAACCTTCTGCCAAGTTTAGCAAAGCCTATCTACAAGATAAGATAAAGCTAAATGATTCAGATTTTGCATGTACTATATGTAAAATTTGTTGTGCATCCAAGACAAAGGGTCCAAACAATCCAAAGGTTAATAGATTTAGATAATTTCTTGGTAGGAGAAGCCCAATTACTTATCCCAGGAGCTCTATGTATTGATAGAACCTGAGAAGGGAAACAAAAGCCTTCTATGGGACTTCAAACAAACTTCAGACCTATGTATTCTTAGTTATTGCAGTAGTCATAGCAAATCATTTGATGGCTAAGCTCCAAGACAAATGGTTCTTGGATTATCTAGACAATGTCTACTACTACTCAAAAGCTATATCCAAGCATTAGATCTCCTAGAGTTCCTTAGTATACCTAAAAATGTGCAACACAAACACTAGCTTCTATTATACTGCTCAGATGCAAAATCTGATGGTACGATTGGTTCTGAAAAGTGGGGTAAAACCTCAGGGCACCTGATCAAAATTCTCTTGGATCACTCCTTCTCCTCTCTTCCCATCCAGAGTGTTGTTTGCTGATCGTGCACCATGTGAATTCAAGAGCCATCTTTTTTCATGAGATTTTCCAAATGTGGTAGAAAAGCAACTTGATTTCTGCATGTCACCATACTCTAGAAATTTACTACACCTTTTGTGGATATTTACAATAAATAAGGGCTAAAATATCAAAAATAGGCTAAAATGGTCCAAAAATCCCATATTCTTAAACCATCCATACTATGGATACTAAAATTAATGACTAATATGACATTGACTCTCTAGATTATAAGAAAGCTTGATAATGATGTACTCCAGGGTTTTTCAGACTCTGTCCACATAGTGGTACAACATTCACCCCCTCTGAATGTGCACATCATCTGGTATGTGCCATAGTCCTAATTGTCACCACATATAGAGTCCTCCTTATCCTTTTTAACCATATTCTTTGCTTTTTCATCTTTGGTATCTTTCGTGCTAGCCCTTGTATCATGGCCACTAATTTTATCTAGTTTTGGCAACTCATAAGTAGTAGATTCTGGCCTCTTGAATAATTAGATTCTCTTCCCTGCCAAATCAGAATTCTTATGATTGTCCCATCTATCTTATTTAATGCATATGTAGCATGGGTGTAGCATTTGCTGAAATATGAGCCATAGTGTCAGTAATATTCAACCCATAAAACTGATTAGTAGCATCCTCCATTGATAAATGAGAACCTACATCATGCTCATACTTAGCCTGAATGCCCAACAACTAGTTTCCTCTTCAAATTGTAGCAATGCACTAGTGATATCACCAAGAAATTGACACTTCCTCTTAATTATGTCAATGATTTCGTCATGAAATTCCCCCTTGGCAATGCCAAGTACCTCTCTTAAGGTGAATTTCACCCAACTGTTTAAATTTTTTTCTCCAAGAACCTTCTTGAGATCTGTGGCTATCTTAATATCAGACTGTAGCTTTTATCCGGACTACTAGCTCTTCTTTTTTCCCTCTTGTTTACTATCCCTTTTTTTCTCCTGCCCAACCTTTTCCATAACATGCTCAAGAGGTGGTTGATTTACAGCTTTAGGTTGATCCATACTTCTTCTTATCACTCCCTTAGATGTCCCAACATTATGTTCATCTCTCTTCCACAAGTACATACGTGTTTTGTACTTTTACTAAATATGCATACACTAAATATGCATTTACGAGTGATTCACAGCCAATCATGTCATGAATGTCTTGCCCTGTATGAGACATTTCAATATCAATAGCTTTCCTATTTTCAATTGCATCCAAAGTATTTTTCCATATTGTAGCCTTCAGACCATTCTGTCCAACTGTAGACCAAAAGTAGCAGCATGTGTACAACTACATGAGCATTTCGAACATCCAACTCTTCCAACAACTTTTGCATATCTCCCTTTCTAAAATTCAAAGCAAGAGGCAATCTTGTTTCTTGTGCAGCATGGATCTTGCTATCTTTCCAAAAGATGAGCTTTCATGCCAAGGCCTCCTGAATCAGCATAATCCTTCCTTTCATGTTGCAAATTATCACACCACATACATCTTTTCTAAGGTTTAGGGGCTACTATTTGTCCCCTACTCTCTTATCCTCTCTCATCCAATTTCGCAACCTTCAACTGAAGGTCAGAAAAATAGATGTAACCATAGGGTTAGCCATAAAATTAGGTGGTTTGTTGGATATACCAACTATTTTTTCCATTTAAATAGTGGGCAAGCTAGATATATGCAATCTTTATATTCTTCTATGCTTTTTTACCAATGCAATAACATAATCCTTAACATGTCTCCACTCTATTTTGAGCCTTGTCTTTGTAGTATGATGATCCTCTAACAAATCATCAAGCTTCTCTTAAAGCTCAGGATCTGTCGCTTGTAGAAATAAAACAAATTTTTGACTTGCAAGAGCATGCTATTCTGCAAGATCTAACAGCTCAAACCAATTTCAAATTCTCTTAATAACTGTATAGCCACAAGACTCTTATTGGGTTTTAGAACCCACTCTTAAAATTTCTTGTGGGTAATCAAATTGGTGTCTTCAATGTTACATTCTTTCCGAAGTGTCTTCTTGGAAGCTACCCAATCAGCATCTTGTATGTATAATTCAATAACTCAAGCTTTCAATTCATGTACAATGACCCATACAAAATACCAACTCCATGCAAGTCAAGCCACCAACCCAAAGAACTCCATCTTTTGAGCATAGATATGCAAATATGTAGATACATTTATGCCATTAAACAACTTCATCTCATGCTCTACTACCCACTATAAAGCGTTCATTATAATAGTTTGTGTTTGAGAAGAAGCTTGTCTCACCTGTTGTTGTTGTACCTACATAAGCATGTTTATACTCTACACTAACTATTGCAAAACATCACTAGAAACTATGCTTAAAGGTTCTCCCATCATCCTGCCTCTCCTTCAAACGACCTTTTACATTGGGTTCACCAATATAAGAGGGATTTTAGTCGAAAGGTTGTATCCACCAATGTCGTGCCGCTATACGAACACAATGTGAAAAGCTCTAGAGTGCATTGTCATTTGGCTTTCTTATTGATCTAGAGAGTCAATACCATATTAGTCATTAGTGTCAGTGTCCATAGTGTGGATGGTTCAAAAATACTAGATTTTTGGACAAGTATAGCCTATTTTTGATATTTTGGATATTATTTTCATGTAAATATCCAAAATCTATAAACAACTTCTAGAATAGGATGACATGTAAAAAAATCAAGTGGCTTTCAACCATTTTTGGGGGATTTTATGCAAAAAGAAGGATTGGCGAAATTGCATGATGCACGATCATAGTTTACAGGTAGCAAACAACAGTAGTCCAAAGTGGGAGAAGAAGGAGTGATCTAGGAGAAATCAAACCAGGTGTCCATGTATTTTACCCCCATTTCAGAGCCAACAGAAGAAGCATCAAATTTGTAGTCTCAGCAATAAAGAGGAAGCTATTATTTTATGTACATTTTTTGTATACAAGAGATTTATCTTCTCAGGATGCAGAAATAAATTGAGAGGCTTCACCTCTATGAGTATTCTTCTACATCTTCTATTTATTTAAAACCCTTCTCTTCCATCTACTCCTCTCCTTGAATCTCCCTTCACTCTACTATCTCTTACCCTTGTAGTAGATTTCGACCCCAAATGCTTCGACAGTGGTGAACTCGACGTGAAAGTCAACAACATGTGTGTAAAGATGGGGTCCTTTGCAGGTTCAAGTAGTGGTGATGCTTTATAATAGATGATTGCTTTGTTGTAGTAACAACAATAGTAGCAAAATTTGTTGTTACAATAATAGATGCAAACTTGCCATAGGAAGCAGAAAGAATTGATTCCTTAGCTATGAATGCATTGTAGGCAGTGGGACATGAATTAATGTAGTTTAAGGGTCAAAATGTTTTGGCCCTCATTCAGTTCTATAAAGAAAAGATGTTGTTTCATGGGGTACTGCAATATGCATGGAGTCAGTATTTCTCCTGTTTGGCAATGCATCCATTGCATAATCAGATTGATGAGTTACATAGAAGAGATGTTGACTGGACAGCTTTGAAGAAAGATTTGAGAGAAGAGGTTTTCTTAAAAGATGCAATATTGGTAATTAAAAAGACATTTAGAGATTGGATTGAAAAGCCCAATAAAGGGTTGGCTACTACAGCTTTGCTCCGTGAATTTGAAAGTCGGTATACGCAATTGGATGCCGATGAGCAACAATCATTGGAGAGTCAAAAAATTGATTTGTTTCTAAAGGCTAAAGATCCTGTCTTCCAGGAGAGGCTGATCGATCATTTAAAAGATGTCTCTTTTGAAATGGAAGTGAAATTAGATTGGGCTAATGTCATTGAGACAGTGCATATGTTGGTAAAGAGAGCAGACGAAATGAAGATCGGGTACGAGCACCACATCTGCCAGTGCTCAAAAGAGGCTAAAATTGCAACCAAGGTGCTTGTGGCTATGCAGAACAACAGGCTATACTTGTTGGTCTAGCTCTTAAAGGTGATGATGTGAATGAAATAATAAAACGTATGCATGATTTGAGGCTGAATTTGACAGAAATCTATGCAAAGGTCAAAATGTTGGATGTTAAGGTAGAAGAGAAGGTTTGGGCAACAGTCCAAAGACCGCACAAAGAAGAATACAAGAGGAGATGCATTTGATGTGAGAGTTTATAGCATGAAAAGTGAGACTCTACAACAGCCTACTGTGAAGTGGAAGCGAAAAGGTTAGTTTTTTGAAAAGATGAAAAAATACATGCAACAGAAACAGGTCTTCCAATAGAGCCAAATTTTGGAAATGGTGGCATGCATAAGAGGTTGGAAGAGATGGCAGCAAGGATATCATTTATTGCCATAGATACAACCACATATGGGTTGAGAATTGAAAGGATCGAAGAAGCTCAAAAAGGAGGCATGGTTGAAGCGAAATCTCATGTTTGGATGTAGGTATTAGATTGCATGGAAAAATGAAAAACAACAAAGTCTGAATTGACTAATGCAAGTCAGAGTATATGAGGGAGAACAGGATGGAGTGCACCAGTGGATTCATTTTCAGCCTATACTTATTTGGCTGAGGTTCATAATCAAGAAGCTCTTGGGCAACAAAAGATAAGAAGAGATGAGGATATTACTGGTCCTTCCTCTTTAGGCCCATCTAAATGCATAACATGAAGTAAAATGGAGTAGCGTAAAGAGGCTGAGAAATCCATACCTAAGCAGGTTATGGAGGATGCATCTCAAGAGAAGAAACTTAAAATAGTCTTGGAAGATTGCATACTTGGCAGTAGAGTGGGATTCACACTTGGCAAATTTCTTGGAATCTCAAAGCGTGAATTTTATGATGCAATCATTGATATGTTGAAATGAGAAAGATAGTTTGATGGTGAAGTTTTGCAAGCATTGATGCAGGTTAAGAAAGACATAGAGAAACAACTTTAGAGGGAACATGATGATGCATGTAATGTTGATTTGGAGTAGGATGATGTTGAAATGGGTTTCAGAATCAAGGCTAGAAACAAAAACCTTGGATGATGGTTCTTCATATGCTCAGGTTGAGAGTAAAATCAATATAAAGGCGGCATAGTTTCTCACTATTTATGTGAATCATCCCTGCAATTGGGATAGGCTATAGGATAATCCCATGCCACATAATGCACGAGAGTTTAAGGGTTTTTAGACAACACTGTTGTAAGTGGAGGCTATGGAAGTGCCTTTAAGAAGATAATTATGCCTCCAAGAAACAATGCTTGTGTTTGGATTGTAGGAATGGACAGCATATAGTCTTGGAAGTTTTAAGGAATATTTCAGCCATGTGTAAGGTGCTGAAAAGAAATATGTAGGATGGGTTGAAAAAGAGCTCAAGACATATGGTCTAATGGCTATAAATGAAGGTATTTTAGGGTTGTTTTTAGGACTTGTTGATGTAGAAAAAGTGGCTGAAATTTTTGCAGCAATTAATGTTAAAAATGAGGTAGAAAAAGAGGTTACTTATATTGACACTTTAGAGATGTATGAATTCATTCAAGATTTTTCTGAGCATGAATGTTATGGGCTACAAATAAGATTGAAGCAAGGGTGGATACAAAGTACAAAATAGTTGCAAAGAAGGTTAAGCGTGTGGCTTTGCCTTTACCATGTGAAAGTGATGGGTTGGCTAAAAAAGTATCTTAATAGCCTAGTTTGGGGGACCCACATGGAGTAGAACATAACTTTATAGATGAAACTTTAAAAAAGCTAAAAATTGGTGATAGAAGCTTTCTTTTGCCTATAGAAAGAGCTCGTTTCTTGCAGATGTTGGCAAGACATGGGAAAGCCTTTGTGTTTTAGGCAAATGAAATTGGATGTTTTGATCTAACCATAGTTGCACCTGTGGTGATCTATATAGTACCTCATGTGCCATGGAATTTTAAGCCTATTCCAGTATCTCAGGCATATTTGCCTAAGCTGTTGGACCTTTGAACAAGAAGATCAAGATGCAAATTTTGGAGCCCTCTTCAGCTCCATATTCAAATCACTGGTTTACTATTCCAAATAAGAATAGTTCTTTGAGGTTTATACAGGATTTACAATGAGTTAATAGGTCACCATAAGGAATATTGGATCAGGCTCGATAGTGGATGAATTTGTAGAAGCATTTGCAGGCAAGGAAATTTACTCTATGGGAGATTTATATGGAGGATTTGATGAGTTCTATCTTGCATTAGAAAGTGGGGATATCATTACCATGAAGACACCTCTTGGATTGGTTAGGGGTGTGTACGCTTCCATAGGGAGCAACCAATTTAGTGGTGCATACGATGAATGCTATGCATAAAGTTTTAAGGGAGTATATTCCTCATTTGACCTTACCCTTTCTTGATGATGTGCCAATAGAAGGGTGTCATATCCATGAGACGAATGAAGAGCTGAATGAGCAAGGATGTAGAAAGTTTGTGGTTGATCATATTGTTGATTGTGACATGATTTTGAGACGTCTTGAAAAAGTGCATTTGACTCTATCGAGAGAAAAGTCATTTTTTGGAGTGGATGAAGTATTAGTTGTTGGACACATGTGTGGACCATATGGAAGAAAGCCATAACCAATAAAGATTGATGCCATAAGCAGGATGCATGAGACATGTTCAAATGTATCCAAGGTAAGAAGATTTTTGGGTGCATGTGTCTTTTACTTGATATGGATTCCGCATTCTACTCATGTGGCTGAAAGTTTATATCACGTCCTCTTGAGAAAAGGGCAAAAGTTTTGATGGGATAAACAATATACAAAGGAAGTTTAGAAGTTAAAGACAATCTCAACACTAAAGAGATCAAATTATGAGAATGGGAAACCTATTATTCTCACTGTGGATACAAGCCCAATTGGCATTGGTTACGTAGTGGGTCAGGATGATATTGATGGGAATAGGTATGACATTTGGTTTGGAGTAAAGGTCCTCAATGAACAGCAACAACAATATTCTCAAGTTAAAAGAGAGCTTTGGGGTGTAGTGACATCCCTTAAGTGTGATGCCAGGGAGTATTTAATGGGAGCTCATGTAGTGGTAGAGAATGATTGTCTACCTCTATTGGGCATGATAGTAAATTGCTCAACTCTCAATATTGCCATGTTGCACTGGATTGCATATACAAAGTTAACCCTGATTTTCAACATAATGCAGGTAGAGAAAACCCCATGAGTGACATGCTTTCACAACTAATGTTTGAAGATGAAGAGGAGCTGATGGAAGATGAAGAGGACGATGTGATAGGTGCTAAAAATGACTTTATGATAGTAGGGAATGAGTATGTAGTTGTTGTTACTACATGTACAATTGTTGGAACATGGATTTTAGCATTAAGAAATAAACTTATAGCCATGGAGAAGAGATAGATAGTGGTAATGAGAAAGCATCGTCAGTGTTATTCTTTAGTGAGAACACAATTTTTGGAAGAGTTGTATGAGGATGATTGGCTAAAAATAGGCCAATATCTCAACCTCATGACAAAGAAGTCTGAGTGGTCTGAAGTTGAATTCAAAAGGATTAAAAGAAAAGCTTATGGGTTTTTCTTGAAAGACAGATATTTATGAAAGCATGCAAAGAGAAAGAGAGAAGCTCTAGTACATGTATTCAAAGATAGGGCTTCTCGACAACAGGTGATGTAAGAGTTTCATGAAAGCTTATGGGCTAGACATAGAGGAGTTTGGGACACATTTTCCAAGATCAAAGAGAAGTATTGGTGGAAAAACATGTATAAAGATGTGGAGCATTATGTGGAATCATGCACTGTCTATTAGATGTATTCCATGGTAAAGCATAGAGATGGGTTGCAACTGACCTATCCATTTTCTATGCATTACAAATGGGTAGTTGATTTGGTTACCATGCCTACAGGTTTATGGAACATGAGATATCTTATGTTTTCCTCAGAAGACTAGACAAATCAAGTGGAAGGTCGAGCTCTTAGTACAAAGACTACTCAGGTAGTTTGTAGGTTCTTATTGGAAGAGGTCTTTTACAAATATGGTTGTGTTGGTAAAGTGGTTGTAGATAGAGGAGAATTGGATGCGGATGAGGCTCATGACTTCTTTTCATGATTGGGTATCAAGCTGGCTTTAAAATCACCCTACAATCCTGAAGCAAATGGAATAAATGAAAGAGGTCATTAGCCTATTACTAAGGCATTAGCAAAGTAATGTAAGGGCAGGATGAAAGAGTGGCCAAGAATGTTACATTTTGCTTTATGGGCGAATAGCACCACTCATAGTGCAATTATAGGGTATATGCTTGCTGAATTAATGTCTGGACAATAGCCAATCATGCTTATTGAGGAGACTATTGCTACTTGGAGTGTTCTACCATGGGAAGAGGGTTTGATAGAGAAGAGTTGCTGGTCCTACGCATTAGATAGTTAGAAAGAAGGATTGAAGACATTGAGATAGCCATGAAAAAGTTGAAGTCTACAACGATCAAGAATAAGAAGAGGTTTGACAAGTGACACAGACTTTGCCACAAGCTATACAAGAAGGGGACTGGGTACTTGTTTATGGCATCAGCTTGGAAAATTAGCATAGTGCCAGTTGGAAGATAACAAAGCGGTGGTTTGTTCCATATGTGGTAAGGATTTTTTTTGACAATGCTACCTACGCATCAAATGAGATGGATGGGACATCTCTAAGGATTCCTGTGGTTGGAAAATGTATCAAGTGTTAAAAGATAAAGCATAAGATTTCTCCTTATACTAGAGAGGATAAGGGTAGCTAGGTGTAAATGGACTGGAGGACAAGGGAAATCCTAACCCTAACTCCTCCAGTGGCTGTATAAATAGCCTAAAGTACATAGTCAGTGTAGAGGAGAGTGTACTAGTTGTACTTTGAGCAACTGACTAAACAAGATCTTGTTCTTGTACTTGAGCTCTCTCTCTCCCTCTTGTGCACACTCTCTCATGTCTTCAACTCTGATTTGCAACATGGTATCAGAACCATCTCTAATCCTTTAGTTTCCCTTAGTCTCTTTACACATCTAAGTGCACAAGAAGAACTCTTGCCATCTCAGTTACCTTCCTTTCCACCATGGCCAGCGAGACCCCCTCACCTTGGAGAAGTTCTTGTGTGCAATAGAAGTAGTTTCAGCTCCTCATTTATTTTGGAGATATTCTTCTTATCTCAGGGAAATTCAGCCTAGCATGTCAAAGGCTAGGATTAGGTGACGTGGTCGGCAGCATTGTCAAAAATGCAGAATTTGGTGTAGATTTCACTACCTCCAACTCAGCTCCTGGCACGGCCTGTATTAGGTGCAATCATGGTGTCTATCTTAAGTCTATTGTATCCCCTATAGTGGAACATCCTCATCTAAGAGGGTTTTTCTGAATTCATCTCCTACAGCAGTCTGCTGTGATCAAAACCCTAGCTATGGGTCTCCTGGCACCCATAGCCAAGAAGCTTCAAGCTTCTTCAATCTTCAAAAATTTTCAATGTTTGGTCATTAACAGTGATTTTAATCACTAAGTCAACTCTTCTAGAGTCAGTTACTAATCTGGGAACTTCACTTCAGAGGTTCTTTTACTTGGAAGTTCATCATCAAGCTCATCAAGACTGACATCCAATATCTTTAGCAACATAAACTACAAATGAGTGCTTGTAAGCACTAAGGCACATTGATCAATCATTATTGCTGCTAGTACTTACACAATATGAAATTTCTAATCAAAAAATTAAAACAATTGAGTGCTTTACTTCATGTTGTAAGGCTATGTGTACAATTATAAACGCATAGACCATCCTATCCTAAACTTGTATTGCATATCATGTGTGGTTTTTTCAAGTACACTGGTCAATGAAATGAGAGGGATGAGTGTCATTTTACTCTCCTCTGAGTCATATAAAAATAAGCATTCAAATCATAGACTGTCCTTGTCCAACACAAGGTTCATCTACTAAGCCATACCAGAAGGAGGAGCCCGAAGTCCAGTCTAGGTTAACATAATTAAAGCCTAAAAAGACCATTAAACCTTGGAAGAAGATTGCACATAAGAAAGGACCACCAGAGTCATATTTTTAAATATTACATATGTATGATTTTTAGCCTTTCTTCTCATTACAACTTTGATATCAATTGTTTGATTTGCTTCTGCATTCAATGGCAAGGTTGTAAGGGACTAGACACTACCCTTGTCCTAATAAGTGGTAAGCTCTTCCCAATGGCCACAAGATATGCTGATATCCGTCCTCAAATTTCAAAATTTAATGGAAAAGATTTCTATCCTTTGAAAGTCTTAGTCAAATACAAAATGATGGAAAGAAGATATTGGCCCTTCATAAAAGGGACCAAAGTAATTGACCCATCCAATCCCCTTAATGTAGAAGATGATGAACAGGCTCAGGCCATCATCATGCTTCATTTAGATGAATCTTTAATTCATCACATTGACCAACTCTCAACTACAAAAGAAAAGTGGTATGAGATCAAAAGGCTCTACGGTGCTATAGGAAAGAACTCCAAGATATTTCTCAAGATTGAGTTTTTAGCTTGGAATACAAATAGAGAGAAGATCTAAGCAAGTTCATTTCACATATGAAGGGGCTTATGGCATAGCTTGCCTCCGTTCAAGCACCCATTCATGATGAAGATGCCATTGCCATCCTGCTAAAGTTTGTGAAGAAGGCTTTTCCAACCCTTGTGACTACCCTAACTAATATCCCGAACCCAACTTTAGCAAGTACGATCCAGTCATGCCTAGATAAAGAGAAGAGAAACAATATTGAAGGGTCTTCAACATTTACTTCCCGTGAGCATGTGTTAGTCCATGTAGCTTCTACTAAGTGCTCCTTCTGTCACAAAAAGGGGCATATTATGAGCAACTACTGGAAGAAATATCTTGACAAAATGAAGTGCAATAAATGCAAAAAGACCGAGTATATCACTAGTAAGTGTCTCGGTGTTCCAGAAGTGCCTAAGGAATTGGAGGTCAACTTTACCTTCCAATCCACAGGTGACCGACTCACTCTCTACTTATAACCTTTTCTTGTAGCCTGATTTATAAAGGCGTCTCATTGAGAATTAAGGGGAGGCATCCTATTATGTTTTATCCAATGCCACCTGGCATTGAGGGGGGGTGTTGAAAGATAAAGCATAGGAACTCTTCCTACACTGAAGAGGATAAGGGTAGCTAGGTGTAAATGGACTAGAGGACAGAGGAAACCCTAACCCTAACTCCTCCAGTTGCTATATAAATAGCCTAAAGTACACACTCAATGTAGAGGAGAGTGTACTAGTTGTACTTTGAGCAACTGACTAAACAAGATCTTGTTCTTGTACTTAAGCTCTCTCTCTCCCTCTTGTGCACACTCTTTCATGCCTTCAACTCTGATTTGCAGCATCAAGCTCTTTAAACGTAGGGAGTCTTCCGTATATGAGTTGAAGAAGTTGGATACTGAGCATGAACATGCGAATATGGAAGAAAAAGAGGTAGAAGATGAAGACATTGACATGGGAGAGGATACTTCTTCTAACATTGCATATCCATAAGACTTTGGCACATGCTAGAGGATATGCAAGTTAAGAGGGGGTGGATGTCGTATTGTTACACAAACACAGTGCAAAAAACTCTAGAGTGCATCATCATTCGGCTTTCTTATTGATCTAGAGATTCAATGCATATTAGTCATTAGTGTCAGTGTTCGTAGTGTGGCTGGTTCAAAAATACTAGATTTTCAAACAAGTATAGCCTATTTTTTATATTTTGGATATTCTTTCTTGTAAATATACAAAAGTTGTAGAAAACATCTAGAATAAGATGACATGAAAAAACAACATCTGGCTTTCAGTCATTTTTGGGGGATTTTATGTAAAAATAAGGATTGGTGAAATCACGTGCTACGTGATCGTAGTTTACAGGCAGCCAATCGCACTCCAAACACTAGGAGAAGAAGAAGGAGCGATCTAGGAGAGTTTTGACCAAGTGTCTTAGTATTTTACCCCGCTTTTGGAGCTAATGAAAGCATTAGATTGGCGGTCTAAGCAGTAGAGAGGAAGCTATTTTTAAATGCATGTTTCTTGTCTACAAGAGATTTATCTTCTCAGGATGTAGAAATAAATTGACAAGCTTCACCTCTATGAGTATCCTTCTACATCTTCTATTTCTTTAAGCCCCTTATCTTCTATCTATCCTCTCCCTGAATCTCCCTTCACCCTACTGTCTCTTACCCCCATGGTAGAGTTTTGACTCCAAATGCTCCAACACCAAGGATCATAGAAAGAAGGAAGTAGAGAATAGGAGATAGAAGAGAAGAAAAAGAATAGGCATGAGATCCACATGAATCCCAAGAATGTTGGAAATCAAGTTCTTTTTAAGACATGCCCATACATCATGAATTAATCATAAAATCTTCTACCGAGTCTAGCAAAGCCTTTCCACAAGATAAAGACAAAGTTGAATGATTTAGATTCTACATGTATTACATGTAAACTCTAATCTATATCCAAGACAAAGAGTCCAAACAATCCAAATGCCAATAAGTAGTTTAGATGATTTCTTGGTAGGAGAAGCCCAAGTACTTCTCCCTTGAGCTCTATGTATTGATAGAACTTGAGAAGGTGTTAACCGTCAGACAAACAAGGTGGAAAATCTGAAAAATCTAAAGTAGAAGACAAAGGCCAAGGCAAAGTGAAACGGAAGACAAAGGCACACTAAGAAAAATATGGAAGCACAAGAAGTGCAGAAAAATCCTAAATAAAGGAAAAGGACCCACAAGAAAAAGCGCAAGTCAATACTTTTATAAAAGAGCGCTAGCGCATCATGGTTTAATTTAAAGCACCGAGCTCTCATCCATGCAATTTTTAAAGGTAGATGGGCGATAGGAAGGAAGCTAAGAAGATATAAGGACAATGGGAAAAAGGGCCTAGGCCACGGCCGACCATGTAAAAAAGGGGATAAGGGGATGACCGCCCAAAAGGGATTTAGGTTTTTGTATATGAAGTTGAAAAGTGAATGAGGAGCTCATTCTTATGTGTGGCAAAAAAAAAGTGGCTCTTCTCCTCTTCTTCTTCTTCTTCTTCTTGCTTGCTTGAGCTTGTGCTTGAGAGAGGGAGTGTGAGAGTGTGAGGGAGTGAGTGTGTGAGGGTGAGGGACTGGGGAGGAGAAGCTCTCCATCTTCTCCTCTCTTCTTCTCTTCTCTTCTCTTCTCTTCTCTTCTCTTCTCTTCCCTTCTCTTGCTCGTGGCAATGGAGCTTGGAGTGTGGAGCTTGAGAGCTTGCTTAAAGCTTGCACTTAGATCGTGGAGCTACCAGAGTGTGCGGGAGATGCCCGGGGGGTCCACCTTACAAAATCATGGATATCACGTGCGTGCAAAGGCATATTTTAAAACCCCTCTGTAACCTTTTTTGCCCTATTTAATATATACCTCCTCTTATCTTTGTGGTATATTATAATAACCCTCCTGTAATTTTAAAATTTTAAGCTTATGCATTTCTCCCCCCCCTCCCTGTATAATTTACATTACAAGATCTTTGGTACTACGCAAGAGTGGATTGCCAGACCCGATGAAGAGAAGTCCCTAACTATGAAGAGAAGTGTTCAATGAGTTTCTAGATTGAGAAAGCAAAATGCCCAATGAATATGCAAAAAAATACACGTGTTAGATATGCAATTGAACTCTTGCTTGAAGAATCAAGGACGAGTATCAAAATACAACTAGATGGTGGAGTTGGGAAGAATAAAGGGTTAAAAAAGTATTAATAGCCTCAATTGCACCAGCCTTTGTAAGACCTACAAAATTGAGAGATGTCTATGAGGATCCACCACTACCATATGCCCTTTTGAAGTGGGAAACAACTGAAAACAAAAAGAAAAGAGCGTAGTTGTCAAAATTGGAACCACATGCAGAGGTATATTATAGCCATCCCATCTAATAGAATGGGACAAAGAATAGATGGACAATAGTAGCTGCACTTAAGGAGAGAATATTTCCTTGAGAATAGGTCTGCTAGACCCATCCGATCTTTTTATTTCTAGTATATTCTCCAATCCATAAAAGACAAAATTGGCATGACTTTGAGAGGATTACAAAAGAACACCCTAACTGCTTGAACCACCCAATCTTTCATGAACCATTGGGTGAGCCAAGCTTCAACCATAGGTACACCCCTCAGAAGTCACAAATAGGCTTACTTGAAGAGATAAATAAAGAATGACAGTATTGCATGCTTCACCATATTGATTTGGTGTGATAACCTTGTAAGAGTATCATTTTATGACTCTATTTCGCACATATTCGCATGGCTCATAGGCTTTCAAACCATGGCAACTATGGCTTATGACCATGTGTGCAACCACTCCTTACACAATTAAATATTATGCTATTTGGCTACACAAATGTTTCTATCCACAAAACTGTCCATTAGTAGAAAGATGGAAGACGCCAAAAAAAAATTTGATAGCTTAGTAACAGAAAAACAGGTCTACTCTCAACATTTCTGCTACACAACTTCATAATGCCAGACTGCATAGGGCTTGCATGAGTCTAGACTTTGCTTTAATAAAGTCTTAAAATAGACGTATTCTAGGTGACAATCTGGCACACTTGGGCACTAAGACCTTGCTTTGATAAATTCTTAAAACAGAACTATGCTAGGTGTGACAATCTAGCACATTTGGGTACTAAGATAGACATTGTCAGAGCTGCAATAATCATTCAGGCCCACTTCTAGCACTTAGTTCCAAGCTAACACAGCCTTTAAATGCAACCCATAGAGACATTTTCTAGCGAAGGACCCTCCAACGACACTTAGCTAGGTATTCAGAGAAAGACCATTCTTGTCCATGGGACATGTGTCGAGGCTTTTGCTGAATCGTCCAGGCCCATTCACTTGAGGCACTGAATGGAGAAGACATTTTATGTGAAAAGTTTCCTTAACATCGTATGTGGCACTTGAAAGCACTCGGTTCAAAAGTAATCTAAAAAACTGGCTCGTCTGATTGCAGATCTTTGTCAAATGTATTTGATACTGCAACTAGAGAGTGGCTTTCCAACCTTGACTAAGAACCTTCATTAGGACAAAGAAAAACACCTATGCAGGTTGAAATCCATGCTATTAGGGCCAATACAGCAATAAGAAGCAACTGTCCATCTTGTAAAACGTAGTGCGGTGAAACACATCAGCCCTTTGCATTGGGCATGCCATGGAGTAAAAAAATAATAATAAAGAAAGCGCAGCATTCCATATAGAGAAGAGAGGCAAGTGTGTCCTTGTGAGATCACTCCATAGTTCAACCCTTGATGCCAAGAGCTCGAAAAAGCAGGAGTCCCTACTCAGATTGCAAAAAGTTCTTCCTGTTCTTATGAGACACAAAGTAGAGGCCAACATTAAGAAAATGACGAGTGTATCAACACTGACATTTTGGTCACATCTCAACCACCCTCAGCATTTAGGGTATGAAGCTACAAAAATAATACGCTACTACATGGCAAAGACATGAAGACAATGAGGCTGCTAAATATAAATTTTTGACTTCAATATATTTCCTTGCATATGATTTGAGCACCAAAGAGAACTTTTTTATGCCACCAGCAGGCAAATGGGATAATCGGTACAAAGTTGACTTTGCATGCCAACGAACCTAATAAGGTATCACATGATACAACTCAAGGCAAATATGTTAGTTTTCTCACCATGCACCAGGAAGATTGTAGAGAGTATTACCTGCCTAAACATAGCGGTCACTAAAAAACTGCATTTCAGAAACCAAATTTGAAGCTGCCAACTTTGGCATCCATCACTGTGTCCCAAAATGAGCCAGCATTTCTTTGCTTAGCTTTTGCTGCAGCTTTACTCTCCAGTTCTTCAATAGAACCAGGAAACATCTGGACATACAAGCTCTTGAACTTGTCATGCAAATTTACACGGTCTCTTGTGCCTGATACCAGTTGAACAGAATTTGGCCGCTTCAGAAAGTCTAATACATTGAGAAGATTGCTCCTGCTCAACAGTGTAAAAACTATCAATTCTATGTTCATCATGAATCAGCCCAAGTTTACAGCAACGAAAAGTCGACAAAGAAAAGAATGATCATGGTGCTGTAACAGGTATAAAAAGAAATATGTTCAGCTACACAACTTTCGTCTAGTGGAAAGCTATCAATGCAAATCAACAGAAGAAGCTACCTTTGAGCTTTGTACTCCCATGAGCATGATCATATTGAAGCTTAAAATTAGATGGAACAATGGAGCTTTGTACAGATAGGTCTGCATTTTAAAAAAATGAAAAAGATAAGATGGAATCTAAAATATAACTGCCACTGACCTCCTTCACTTAGGCTCCACTTATTCTTGTGAAACTTTTATACCAAAGAAATACATAATACAAACAGTAAAGTGAACAATAGAGCTTACCTGGTCCTGTGTCTGTGTTACTGGCATGACTACCACTACCATAATCTTTTATAAGCCTCTCTTGAAGCTTCAGTTTTTGGAGTATTATATTAGAGGAGTGCTTATTTGCTTCCTTGTTGACCTCTTCGAGTTCGTCGTCACCTTCTGAAGGGGCAGATGCAGATACACCATCCCTCACAATGATATCTGGTGTTTCGCGACTTTTTCGACCGAACTTCAGCAAGCGCTTGAAACCTCTTGCAGGTTCTTTGGGTGGAACGATCACTACTATAGACTTTTGAGAGGAGCCCAACTTCTTTTGTGAGTTAGTGAGATCGGTATCAGAAGAATACTGAACTCCAGAAGAATCCCGAGAAGCAAGACTTCCAACTGGGGACTCCACAAGGGTAGCAGCAGAGGGACTGAAGTAGTCAGGAATGATAGCGCCTAGACACTTCAAACTTGAGCTAGCCGGAGAGGCAGCTTTCATAGGAGAGACTCTGGGCGCATATTGCTCTCCACTTGCTAGATTAGCATGAAATGACGCAGAACCACTTGCTGAGAATGCAATATGCACCACCTGGCCAGTACTCTCAGAGAGAAGTTGAGACAAAGTAGCACTTGGCACTCCCTTTCCAGCTGCTTCATCCCAAGGTGTGTGAGGTACAAAGTCTGGCTCAGATGCAAACTTACTATCGTGACGTTCATTAGTGCCCAATTCCATGGGAAATGAAACAATGTGACAACCCCTCTCAACGTGTGGCAATTTATCATCCTTCAAAAGTTCAGTAGCCTTGGCATCTTCGCATACAGCAAAGAAGCCACCATCTGAGTTATGAGTTACATCAACATCTGACAGCTCTAGAGTCTGTGCTTTCCCTTTCTCCTCCTCCTTGTAAGAAGATAAGGAAGCATCTGCAACTGGGGCTTCCACAGGAATGCATTCCCCATCGCTGGTGTCCATGATGCTCCTTGCAGATGCATGAGCCTCTTCATCAGAAATTCTTGTAGGAGTTCCTGGGACATCTTCGTCAGAACTCTTCACTGCTTCGGCCTTCAGTTTTGCAATCCCTGGCCCAGCACCAGGTCCAATGCCAGACCCTTTGCGCAAAAAGGGCTTCATTTCCTGAATAGGAGCAACAAAACTTTGCCTTATCTTGCTCATGATAGGAGCCTCCACTTTTATGTCAGTTTCAGTGCTCAAGAGGGAGAGGGAGACTCTCATGAAGCGGGTTGACAATGAGCTAACCGTGGAAGACTCTCATGAAGCGGGTTGACAATGAGCAGTCTTGCATAATGTCCCACTACGTGATTTTGGAAGGCATCCACTATTGTCTCATATCCTTGTGCTCCATCTCCAACAATGATAACATCATTTGAGGAGCATTGATGATCCTCTCCCTTTCTTCCACAAAACCCAATTAGAGTGTCATCCTTCGCATTCCATCTGCAAAAACATGAAGCTCCACTTTAACATCTTTATTTCCATGGACTTGTTAGATAAATAAATTTTAAAACTGAAGCGAAGAGAAATTCAACTAAGTTTTTACCTGATGCGACGCTTGATGGTTGTTTCATCTTCAACAATAATGAATGGCACCCGTGATGCTATTCCATGTTTGGACTTTACATCCTTGTATATCTTTCCAACCATATCAACGATATACTCATGCTCTCCGGATTGAAATTGAGTTGCCTTTCTTCCTTGCCTCCTTGTGGTTGACAAAGATGGCCGTCCAAGGTTTACACTTAGAAAATCATGCAAGCGCGGCCCACCCCATAGCTTTGCAACCTCAAAAATGGTATTTGAGGATTCTGCATATCTTTGCCCCTTTTTCGATCTTAATGCATTATTTGCAATGTCTTGAAGAAAAGCCCATAAAGCTAATTTGCCACCAAACTTTCCTTGCCTATGAGCCTCAATAATGTTATTGCAAAAACGTTGCACATCCTTCCTATTAATAGCCTCATAGTTTGCTTCTTTTAAAGACCTGATTCTCACTGAAAGCACCACAATCTTTGCCTTCAACCACCATAGTTTTCTCTTGGCCTCTCGCAAGTTTTTCTTTGTCTCAACTACAACGCTTTTAAGCTCTGCACCAGAAAGGTAATCCAATCACCTTCCTCGACCTGTTTGCCTCTCTCCTCTTTTCTCAATTGCACTACCCTCCCGATACACTCTGCCACGAAAATCAGCGCAAGATGGAATTTTCTTACAATACTCGCATGTGAAACTTTCAAACGGAATTCCAATTCTTGAGATCCGAAGACAGCACACATGCCTAAAGCATCCAACTATCCTGTATTCAACATCCCCATCATATAAAGTAGCTTTTGTATGTGGCTCACAAAACCACTCTTCACCCATCTTTAGGTCTTGGAGAAAAGGTTTTATATCAACCTCACTACCATTAACATCAAGTTTACACTGCCATAATCCCCAACACAGATTTAATAAATGAGAGCTTGAATCACCTGCATGGATGGAAGCCACCTCCGCATGCTCTTTGGTTGATACGAGGAATGCACCCAAAGTTTGTTGACATGGATCCTTTTCAAAATCCTTTTTAGGTCGCCCACTAGCTCCTGTGAAGAGAGAAGATGATTGCTTTATTGTGGTCTTCTTGCTCCATGCATTGATGTGAGATTTTGCATTGATATGTTGTGTTAGGATGGTCTGCAAATCTGAACCTCGAGGACATAGGTGCAGCCACTTCCCATCATATTTGCACACAACTTTGACACTATTTTTATCTTTGTAGTCATGTAAAGTTGCTTCAACCAACTGAAAATCAGCCCCTACATGAGGATACAAAATTTTGATAAGAGTTTAGAAACGTAGCTAACAATTGAATCTGATATGCACAAGCAAAAATCCTTAAAAAAGGAATCAAAATAAGGGACTAAGAATTGTCTTACATGATTCAACAAATATCTTTTACAAAAAAATATTACAATTTACAACATAAAACAAGAAGTTGATTCTTACCTTCATGAGTTCTATTGAAATTATTCATCTCCTCAATAGCTGCCAAGATTATTATTGCATCATCAGAATCATTCTCGTCTTTTGGAGTACTTCCATGAGAACCATGAGTAGAAAATGCATCAAACCTCAAACTTCGGTTAGATAAGTATCGTTTTTGATGTGCTTGACCATCTAGAATGTGAAATCTCATGAAGTTTGACAAGCATGAGTATGCGGATTGCTTGCCACTAGTCACTCCCGATCCATAAGCACTCCCACATTCATTGCACCACACTCGAATCAAAGGTTGGTCATTGACATCTTCCGTGATGAGCTGAAATTTATCATCTCTAGATGGCTTTCTCTCACTCAACTTCTTGCGGACCTTCTCACATTGGAGCTCCCAAATTTTGAGCGCTTCTTGTGTTACTAAAACACTCTTGAGCATGTTGACTCTCCCACCATGATCACCCGCTTCCCTTATTTGATCGCCCTCTTCCATCCCATCCATAGCAGTAGCTTCCATGGAAGTATTTAAGCTTCTACAAACACGCTTTGAGGACCCTCCATCATCCACCGTGGTTGATAACCTCTTTATGCCAACTCGCTTGCTATTCTCAATTTTCCAACGCTCCTCTTGTAATGCATTCAATATGCATACTCCATCACAGTCTTCATCTTCAATAACAAACTCGAATGATTCACTTACAATGCCATCTTGGATGATCTCTTGACGTATATCACTATAAGTGCAATCTGCCATCACTCTGACGTAGCCCAGCACCTTCCTCTCGTTACTCCCATGATCACACACCTTTATGTGAGTCTTTGATGCCATGAATGATCAGATCTCTAATCAAAATAACCATACAAGAGACATGAATGATCAGATCTCTAATCAAAACAACCATACAAGAGAGAATGAGGAAGGAAGAGTAAAAAAAAAGACAAAAAAGACATTGACACACAAACTATTCTCTCTTTTTCTCTCTCTCTCTCAATCTCTCTATTTCACACACACTAATGATGGGAATTGGAAAACTGGAACCTAAATAATATGTGCATGTTAGAATCAAAGATTACCAGCTTTTCAAGAGGTCATGAAGTAGATGCGGGGGATGCAGAGATCGTTGCCACCAGCCAAGATGGGAATCAAAGCTATGACGGGTGAATGGCAGGGTGAATGTAATCCAGCTCTGCTCTTTCTCAGGAATTGGAAACTTCTTTACCAGATGTTGGGGACTACTGCAAACATGCACAGTTCAGCAGCATACCATCAAGAAGTAGAGGTCCAACATATCATGCAAGTGGTATAAAACCAGAGCATTAAAAAGCGAGAGAGCAATTCAGCATATCATCAAAAACGAGCAGTACACCATATCATCAAGAATTAGAAATCCAACATATCATCAAGAATTAGAAATCCAACATACTAGTCACATTGCTGGCTGGACGCTTAGATAAGAAAGCATCCAGCTTTGGCTGAGACTTTCTCTTCTTCCTATGAGAAGAAGAAGATTTTTCTATTCTCTTGTTAAGATCCATGGTCTTTTGATCAGATATGTGCACAAATCTACTCTGGAATCCATAAAACCATATCATGTAGAAAGCAAGAGATGATGACAAGATCTCATAAAATAGAGCACTCATATTACCAACGAAACCTTACAAATAGGGCAATCATATTACCAACAAAACCTTACAAATATGAGACATTGCAATTTGTCAAATACATGCAGTACAAAACAATAAAAGAAAAGAATAATGTTTAATATACCTGTGTAGCCCAAAATCTAAAAGCTTCATGTGCCCATGGCGATCTAGTAATAGATTGTCTGGCTTGATATCTCTATCAAAAACAAGTGACAAATCACAAACTAAATCCAAACCTTTCCATGCAGTAAGAATCCAGTAAATGACTTGATGTACGTCTTGATATGTTGCCTAATGGCCTACATACAGGAACCCTTCCTGGAGAGGGAAAGCAGGATGCAGATGCAGTTTGGTCCTAAGCTAAGGTACCAACTTCAAGAGAAGAAGGCATCAAATTATGCTTGTAATTATGTCAATAAACAAAACGACAATTATTGATGTAGCATGAGACAAGCAAACAGCTATGCTTCAAGCATTCCTATAATAGGAAAAGATTTCAAACCACTCACCAGTCTTTTTCCACTAGTCATCCAATAACAAATGGAGTCACAAGAAAGCCTACCCAACCACAACAGTGTCACACTTAAATTTTTCACAACTTTTTTCAATTGAAGAAATGCTTACCAAGTTCTACGAGTTACATGGTGCTCCTCTCTCGCTTTTAAAAATAACACAAAATGATATCAGCAAACAGTTTTGTGGCATTTTATTGGGTGTGTATAGTTGGTGATTGCTACTAAGACTTTCTTCCAATCGCCTATTCTCACAGAGAGGGACAAATAGTCTCTCACAACCTCCTTTGCTAAAGTTGAGGCCAACACTCATACCTAAATAATGAACAACCTATGGCTTTATTCCAACACGTTGAAGCTTAGGAAATGCACCACAAGATGTCTCGATATGAACATAGTTAGGTGCATAACAGGAGAAACCTAGATGAGCACCTACTCAATAACGTAGCCAGGCACTGCTTTGCAGAAACTGGCATTGGACATGTTAGTAGAAGAAGATAGTACTTGATGGAGCTAGGCCTTCTAATATTAGACGAGCCATCTCACAAACTATAAAAATTCAACGATCCAAAAAGTTTAGAAAGCTGTAGTGTAGTCTCCCATGAGGGGAACCCAAAGATTCATAAACCCAAACTATGCATGAAGGTGAGAGACATTACTAAAGGATAAATGGTGCCCTAGCTTTTTCCAAAAGACCCCCTACTTGTTATAAACGAGGGCAGCAACTTGGTTAAGACAAGCAGTAACAGAAAAATCCAAGTTTTCATCACAAATAACCGAGAGCATCAAGTAATCAGAGAGAAAAACAGAGAAAAGGATGCACTCAGGCGAGCACATTTCCTGCATTGCAAAGGAGCGTAGCGCCGCTGAACGTCCACTTGATTCACTGGATCATTTCCATGTAGAAAGAGACACTGAGCCCAAAAGAGAACTTCAATCAGAGAAAAAAAGCTTACCTGGGTACGAGCCAGAGTGATCAAGAGAGCAGAAGGCGACGCTGGTTCCAGAAGGGGAGAGAGCGAGACTCGTAATGGCGGAGCGGTGGTGTAAGAGGCGCCGAAGTGGAACAATGGGAGACGAGGCGGGCCAAGAATGGATGAAGAGGGTAGCATGCGAATTAGAGGCAATAAGCTGTCTCTGCTTCTGGTGTTCGTGAGGAGGGAAAGGAGGGCAATTTTTTTTTTTTTGCAATACCCTCCCCAACAGAGGGCAGACGATACCTCCGGGGGTTGAACTCACCCACCCATTCACTTTTTTTTTTTTGGCAATACCTCCCCAACAGAGGACAGACGATACCTCCAGGGGTTGAACCTAAGTCCTTTACTCACCCACCCATTCACTTTAACCACTCGACCAAGCCCCCTTTGGTTTAAAAAAACTTTAAATGTAAATATTAAAATAAATTTTAAATGTAAATAAAAGGAGGGCAATTTTAACGAGAGGAGAGGGGAGGGGGTGGGGAGAGCAATTGGTCTGTCGTGTTTCTTTTCTTTCTTTTCTGAAGAAAGAGAGGCTTCTTGTCGTGGGAGACGTTCCCATTGGGTATGGTGGTCAATAGATACCGAGAGAGAGAGAGAGAGAGAGAGAGAGGGAGGGAGGTACCTACTGGCACTACATTTATTAGTTGTTGATGGTTTCTCACGGGAGGAAAAAAAATCTTCATTTTGGGCTAAAGCTGGGGCCAGTGGACAATGGGCAATGGACATTGGGCACCGGACAATCCTTTGATAATGAGTCGTGACTCATAACATTCCCCCCGCTCTCCACTCCTTAGACTAGTTATCTTTACTACTACTAATAACACAAAAAAATGACAGGAGATTGATACATTTGAGCATGTCAATTGACATGCAAGGTTTTTCAACACTTGTCAAAGTGACAGGAAAACTTTTAAACATGAGTTGCTATTTGACAGAGAAAATTTTCCATTGCTTTTTTTGACAGGCAAAATGGCCCTTGATAGGAAAAACAGCCGTCAATTTTAGGCCTTGCATACCAGCCCTAAAGGCTGCACCCTCCCCACATGCGTGGAGTTGAGTGAGGGAGTGTTGGTGAGGGGGTTGTCGAAGGTGTGGATGGTGTGGTTGCTGAAGTCACAAGACATTAAGTACAGACTCTCTTTCTAAAGGCCCATTATCAACACCTTGTGACCAAAAATCGCCAAATCCAGGTAGCTCTCAAAATGGTTTCCAGTCCAAAATTCCAAATCAATCCTCTTATGAAACAGAAAAAAAGGCAATCAAAGACCTGGAGTAACACCACAGGCTGGGGTTTTCTATAAAAAGGGATTTGTGTATGGTTTATAAAATGAATTTTCTAACTACAATAATGATGAAGATGCCGTGTTTGTTTTTGACTTGATTTTATAGTACTTTTTGTTATATGATGTTGGGAGAGTTTTGTGTATTTTTTAAAAAATGCCTTTGAAATTTAGTAAAAAAACATCCTAGTTCTTGCTTTTATAGGTTTTGTAAGCTCTTGTACATAAGTTTATTTTGAACACTGGTAGAAACCCATCACTGGAGAGAAAAGGAAAAGATTAAGGTTAGGACTTTTTTTTGGCCTTGGTATACGCCTCTGTATAAGTCTCGGTATACGCCTTAGTATTTTTGTATACCGATGCACATACCGAGACGTATAGAAAGACTTATACCGAGGCATATACCGATTTTTGCGTCGATAGGCCGTGTCGGTATATCCATAATACCTTGTAGTGTGTGTGTGTGTGTGTGTGTGTGTGTGTGTGTGTGTATACTAACAACCTAGTTCTGAAGATTTATGGATAAAAATACCCCTTATTTTAATTTCTCAGTATACAATATTTAACCCCCTTCTTTCATTTTAAATCTGTAGGTGAAACTGATATTAAACCCCCTCCTGTTGAGTGCACGTGCTACACCTACGGGCCTATAAGGTGGACCCCCCGGGGGGAGATGAGGTAACTCGATCGGCATGGAGGTAAGCTCACTACACCCGTAGATATGGATGGTGTGTCGGCTATGTGAGAGGTAGCCATTAGTGCTCGTCTTGGAACGCTTGAAGCAATAAGCGGTCCGTGGGTCTTGGCGGTTGAGTGAAAGTTACCACAGAAGGGAAACAAAAGCCTTGTATGGGACTCCAAACACACTTCATCCCTATGTATTCTTGGTTATTACAGCAATCATAATTGATTATTTGATGTCTAAACTCAAAGAAAAATGGTTATTGGATTATCCAGATAATGTCTATTACTACTTAGAAGAAAACTTCAAGCAATATATCTCTTGGAGCTCCCTATTATACCCAAAAATGGGCACCAAATACTAGCCTCTACTCTATTACTCAAATGGAAAATCTAATAGTTTCATTGACTTCGAAAGGGTGATAAATCCGTAGGACACTTGGTCAAAATTATTTGGATCACTCCTCCTCTCTTCCCATCTAGAGTACTTGTTTGCTGCCTAAAAACTGAGATCACATAGTGCGCGAATTTTGAAGCCCTTCTTTTCCATGAGATATTTAAAAACTGGCTAAAAAGTAACTTGCTTTTGTATGCCACCCTATTCTAGAATTTTACTACACCTTTTGAGGATATTTACAAGAAATAAGGGCTACTATATCAAAAATAGGCTAAAATTATCCAAATATCCCATAATAAAATTGACTCTCTAGATTAATAAGAAAGCTAGATGATGATACACTCTAAGGTTTTTCACACTGTGTCCACGTAGCGGCACGACAATGGCTGACCATGCCACCAAATTCCCTTACAAGATAGCCAAGGGTCAAAGTTCATAGCATGTATGTAATGGAAGATTGAAACAATAATGAGGAGGAAATACATGCTGAAAATAAGGAGTATTGCAAGGATTTCGACCAGGAGCAGTTGTATGATCCAAAGGATGGGTTTTCCTTTGATAGCAGTTGCCCCAACCGTTGTGTCTATCTCATGCATTTGATTTGATTATCCCTACTATACCCCACCCAACTACCACTTCCTTTGCTCCATCTCCATGGATGCATGGATTGGCTCTAGGAGCCCCATCTTTCTACACATTCAAGGTAGTATTAATGGAAAGTATGTATTTATCCTAAGTTGTGGATAATAGTAGTACACACATTTTTGTTAATAAATCTGCCATTGTTTGGTTGAAATGCATTGCTACAGAATTACAACAACCTTATTGATTTGACTGAAATTAGCCATTGATTAGGTAGCAAATGATAAAAAAGAAATCAACACACATATATGCTCCCAAGTTACCCTATGCTTGGCTAAAAATTATGTGACACCAATTGATCTAATTGCATGGGCCCCATTGATATTGTCTTGGACTGTGACTACCTGAAACATTTGAGTAAATTTGCTATGGACTTCTCTTAGCTCTACATGGATTTTATGATGCATGGACAACTTGACATCCAGTTGGAGGGAGTTCATTATAATGTTAATTTCTGGCTAATTATAATAGAGCAACTCAAAAGGGAGTTTAAGAAATGCTCATAGATCTATCTTACACTTGAATATCAAAAATTCAGATCAACCCTCCAAAGTATCTAAGAATTCAGCCTTGAAGGCTTTACTTGAGGAGTATAATGATTTATTTCAAATTCATGTAGCCCTTCTCTATAAGAGGGTAGTCGACAATCCACTTGATATAGAGCCCCATTCCAAGCTAGTAAATAAGCCACCTTATAGAATCTCCAAGTGTGAATGTGAAGAAGTTCCCGAGCAAGTCAAAGAGTTACTTGAGATGGGGTTTATTGAACCAAGTTCCTCGCCTTATGCATCTTCAATCCTGCTAGTCAAGAAGAAAGATTGAAGGCAACCCTTCCATGAACATAAATGAACACAAAACTAGAGACAATGCATATAAAATCTATGTGTATGGCTCTGCCATTGATCTTAAAACTAGAAAGAAACCATAATTCTTGCTCTTTATAATAAATAGATTTGTCATCTTCATCCATAGCTTCAACCATTATGCACAAGAGAAAGAGGAAAGGGAATTGAGGAATTTTTGCACAAAGGACAGAGAAGAGAGGAGAGAGAAAGATTGCACCATAAAGAGAGAATACGGGAATCTTGGAAAAAGAGGGAGAAGGAGGTACATAATCCGCCATTCTCGTGACTCTACACATCCACCACTACAAATGTGAGGGCAGAGTTTATCGCCAAGAATTTGATCACATTAGTTAGCGTCAATAGGAATTTATTTTCCGTTGTGTGTATCTCTTTATTTGTATTTGCATGATGCACGAGCACCTGTAATTACGCTAGGCACAATTTCTTGAATGCATTCATAATTTTTTTTGTCAGTATCACTCGATTGATTGCATAGCATGGATTCTAATTTGGGAACAGCATGAGTGATTGGGCATGAAGTTCTTTTTCAAAACATATTCTTGAAAGGGCACATTGCATGGAAAAACAGGTAACTGTTTTGAAGGCTCAAGGATCCAAGGAAAAGACTAGCTTGGTTTTGGATTTTTCTCATGCGACAGAGCTTTGGAAAGGCTAAACTCATTGACCAATAACTTTGGTGCTCAAGGCTTTCTTACAAACTTGGAATAACCTTCACAGTGTATGGAGACACAAATACATGTGGTTTAATGGAGGAGCTAAGGGCCGTATGTGGACACTACAATTTCCGATGCATGCTCGAGTTTTATCACAAGCATTGTCTATAATGATGAATTCTCATCAAGGTTGTCAGTTCTTCCATTAAGCATCTTTGTGTTACTACCATCAAAGCATTAGGATCACAGACTACTTGATCAAGTTCTGTAATTATTATACGATTAGCGAGACTGTTATTTGGCTCAGAATGAATAGATGACCATGGTAAAATAACAAGAATACAAGTGGTTGCATTCAATGGTCAAACAAGTATAAGTGCTCAATTATTGGACCCCGCGGGGAATGTGAAGGCTATGCATTGCAAATTGTTGACCATTCTCTAGGTGGATCAATCACTACTCTAACTACAAATTTGACTTAATGCACAATATTCACAACTACATGTGTATGGAAATAGAGTGTTGCCATAAAAAGGAGCTTTTGACTAAGGGGAGATTGATGATATAAAAGATTGCGGTGTAATTATCAGTTTCTCTAATCATAAGGATATCGTGGAATTCGTCACAACCCATCAATTGGGCATGGAAGTCATGGTAGGCCAACATGTGACTACTCAAGTACTGGCTATAGTAAAGAGCAATGGGATAGTGGACCTAACGCTTCGACCAGAACTTGTGTATTCTAAGAAAGCCTCAAGTACAGTACCAAAGAAGGCTAGTCACAAGAGAAGTATTGCGGGTGTGGAGGTTCAACAAATAACATCTAGTGTCATTGAAGTGATCCAGGATGAATATCTGGTTTTATTACTGTCAGAGCACGATAATGCAATTGCATTTGCTGCGGCTCATGACTATAATTTACATGTGGTTCCTCATTTAAAAAAATGCATGCTTGCTCAGAGGGTTGGTGTAACTGTGGAAGAATTGCCAGATTCATCGAGAAGGTTGCTTATGCCTCGCACAAGTTTCAGTGATCTAACATACAAGCGTATGCCCAAACACCTGAAGTCCTTGTCTAAATATGAGACTGACTCTATAATAAAAGGAGAGCAAAAACATGCTCTTTTTGCAAGAAATTTCAATACAACCAATGGAAATATGGGTGAAATTTGGCAAGGGATTACTAGCCGAGTGCATATAATAGAGGGAAAGGACGACCATGCTTATGTATCAGCGGGAGACGACAATAGTCACGTGGATGGCCTCTGGCATATTCTAAGAAGGTGGTGAAAAGGCATGAGGATAAGCAACAGACGACGTTATCACTGATAAAAATCAGAGTCGAAAATTAAGAATGTTGTTTTTTTGTTGTGGCGCCTCAAATAGAAAAAGCAGAATGATATTATTGATGTCGCCATTGCTGTTACGAACAATGCTTTTTTGAAGCTTTTCTAAAGCTTTACGAGGTGGTGGATCAAACTCGGAGGGGGGGCACAAGAGGTTCCAATTCATCAAGCAATCATTGAGCGTGAAAGGTGCCACGACTGGTGTGGATGCTAGATCAAGTCGCGGAGGACGGTCAGCCTGCTGCGTGTTATCATGCACTACGATAGTCGTTAGCTGCAGTAGAAGCTCCAGCTTGCTTGAAGCTACTTCGTTTCAAATGGAAGAACGACGTTGCTATGATGGAGAGGCAGAAGAAGGATGAGATGACAATGAAGATGGAGAAGCAGACTCTCTTCTTAACTGACTGTAGCCTCCAAGCGGTGTTCGACGTGTGGCAGGATATTCTGATTGGCAAAGGGCAACAACAAGGACAGTATTTTGCTCAGCGAGAAGGCAAATATTGTTAGCGGAAACACCTCCAATTCTTGGGATAAACTGGAAGTTGGAAATTCATTGACTCACACCTTCATTTTGGAGCCATTAGAGCCCATCGCGAGCTACAGATGATGCGTTCCTGGTTTTCCATAAGAAGGTCTCCATCGCTAAGGCCAAGCCTGCTTTGGAGCGCTTGATAGTCTTCATTAACCTCCACAATTTCAGATTCACAATTGCTTATGATGTTGCTTTGAATGATGACACTTGGCCTCGCATCATCATATCATATCCTTAGCATAAGAGCCAACTGGTCCATAATTGGATGACTTTGTCGGGTAACTGAATGATGACTATTTTTAAGAAGTACATAGTGATACAAGTTAAGAAAGGCATAAAACTCTTCCTTTGCGACGTCGATTAGAAGCTTTACTATGAAATTTTCAAGGCTTCCTGAATTCTTGCTTTGGATGTTTACAAGGACTCCACGCTGTCAAAGGGTTTTCGAAAGCAAAGTCGCGACCACAGAGGACCTTGACTAATTTCAGGATAGAAGATCAATCATACGAATAAGCAATATGAGAGGATTTGTGAGCAGCAAAAGCGGCAGAAAACAGAGGGCATGTCTATACTCTGGATGGTAGAAAACACTACATTTTGCAGAGAAGTTAGATGCCCATTCAAGTGAATCTGCTATGGAAAATCTACTCGAATACTGGAGTATTCATACACCTTATCTTCCCATGAAACATGAAACTTGATTGCTTACATGTACATTGCAATCAATAACATCCTTCCAGTAAATACAAACAATGTATACTGCTTTTGGTCATTCTGAGAATGTCCACATGAGACTTGGCATAAAATTTGCACATCCACCCATTCCATGGCAAAGCAGCAAACTCATGAAGTCCAATCTATTGCAGTCACACTGCATTCTTCTCTACTTGGACAGTCAATCTCCACTTTGAAATCCATATACGGGTCTATTAGTGATTGCATCATCTTGCTAGCTGACTATACTTAAATTTTGTATTCTCTGAAGGAAAGAATGCCAAAGAAGTAATTCAAAGCAGTTGTTGCTGAATCCCAGAACTAGACTGAGTGTCCTTCAAATCTTCCACAAGGTTACATCAACATTAAGCACCACCATGTAGGTTCACATCTCTAGGCTTCACCTTTTTGTCCAACTGTACTTGGATTTTGAATTGGCCTAAGAAGTAATTCAAAGCAGACAGATTAGTTGGTGCTATATTCCAGAACAAGATTGGTGTCCTTCAAATCTTCCTCAGGTAGAGCTCATGATCTGATAAAGACTGTGTGACTAAGGAACAAAACATGACCAGCACAAACTAGTCTCCAGCCAAACTGGAGGCCCTTTATAATGTGAAATAGTAGGACCGCCATTTCAACATCCCCCCCATGCACTCCTCAAACTCTCATACACAGACATTGATTGAGAGGATGCATGTGATGCTTGATAACTCTTCAAACTTCCATACACATTTTTATCGACAGGATGCATCTGATGCTTGATAACTCTTCAAACTTCCATACACATTTTTATCGACATGATGCATTTTATGCTTGAAAAGCATATATTGGGAGGGGATTTAGCAGCATAAAGCATAGTTGTTTTTTCATGATGGCATGTCCAGTGGAACCCATTGTCAAGAAATGCCTCTTTACGTGGTTTGAGATTGTTTTCCTCCAACGATTTTGGTGACCACATCAAGTAAAGATGCAATAGGATTGTCTTTGTTAATCTCTGCAATATAGGATTGTCTTCTGCCACAAGTATGTGCCTTGCTGCCAAAACATCAACGTTCTCTGTTGGCTGAAAGTTTTCAGCCCTCTGTGTCTGTGTAGGCTGATCATAATCAGCCGGAAACTCTGTTTGCTGATTTTCTTCAGCACTCAACACTTTTTGCTGAGTCACCTCAGCCTCTGACTCTATCTGTGACACAAAGTCTGAAATTTCATGAAACATGTCAAGGGATTGCACTGATACATTACTGTGACAATTGTGCATATTAGTTTTCAGCATATTTTCCATTTATGTCATCATATCTGGATAAACCATACTATCAATATACATCCCATCTATATGCTCATCATCCTCTAAAAATACCTGCATTTTTCAAATCTTTCTCCTTCCTACATATGTATTGCCTGGCAGCTCTAGGCAACTTAGAAATCTTCTGATAACTCATCGAACTGTTTGCTGAAATTCCAACAAAATTGGAGGAGAAAACACTGCTGCCAGCAGGCGAGAACTCCAATCTCCTCTGCTCTGTACCACCGTCATCTCATGGAACAGCGGTACCTAATGAAAACCCAAATCCCTCACAGTGGGTAAATGCGCATCTCGAAGAGTATCCCTGTTTCTAGCATGATTTACATACACAGTCATAAACTAGACTGCTCTCATACCATCTTTACTGCGAATCCATGCATAAGCAAATCCATTATCCATTACTTTCGTCTCCATGCGCATCTCTGTAATGAATGGTTGTCCCAGGATTATGGGGTAAGAGTATGAATCCTGCACAAAGAAATGGAAATCCTCCTCTACATCTCCAATACAAATCCTGACACTGGAACAGGCAGCATACAAATCACCTGCAGTGTTGTTGGTGACTCTCATACGCCACCCATGCTCTACATCCATAGGCTATCTATTACTTTCATAAACTCCACGAACTATGAGATTAATCTCTGAACCATGATCCATCAAAGAAACATAAGGCACCTGTTTCTCTCCAATTTTTACCATTGTTTCTGTAGTTGCCCTAGCCCAATGACTCTGCGAAATATGACTACGAGGTACCAAGATAGGCTCATTAGTTTCAGCATAATGCATAGGCTAAACCTTCTTCTCTATCTGCGGAAAAACAAAAGCATTCTCAACCATAACCTCATCCTCATCCTCATCCAACTCCCCAATAACAACTCCCTATGTATCAGTAGTAGGCAAGGTATGTCTTTTCCTCTTCAGGACTTCTTGGAACAGATCTTGAAACTCTCTTTTCGAGATGCCCAAAACCTCAGAAATAGTAAAAGTCACCTCACTGCCAAGTATATTGTCATTAAAGATTTTCTTCATGTCTGTAGATGTCTCAATACCGGACATCAATCTAAACCCTGACTGCTTTCTCTATCTAGGTTCCTGCATCTTTTCTTTCTTTTGAGCATCCTCCATTTGTCATTCTGGCCCTGGTCTCAAAGACGGCCCTGTAGTAGGTGAAGTAACAAACTCACCCCCTCTAGTCTTTTTAGCTACATTTGGATTCTCTTCATCTCTCTTATGCTTCTCCTCAACAAGTACATCTGCTCCCTGAGACTTAGCCAAGTAGGCATAAATAGTGTACTTGTCAACAGGTGAATCCGAACCTGTCTCAGATCTGATGCTAGAACCTGCACTAGTCAAAACAGTCTGCTAAATTTTCCCCTTGTTTGCCGTCTCCAAAGCATATGTCCATAATGTTGATTGACTCTCTGAACCTTTTTCAATCTGGACTCCATATGCAGAAGTATCTCCTCTAGTTGCCACATAAGAAGTATGCGCAGCCATATCATCTACTAATTTCTTCATTCCATCTTTCCCAAAATTGGTAGCAAGCGAAGCTCCTATTTTAGTCAACCAAATCTTGCCATCTTGTCCCCAAAATACCAAATTCTTCCTCCTTGCATCTTGAAAAGATTCACAATCCCTGCAATGCTGATGATCCGTACTATCACACCAAATACATCTTTGATCTCTCCTAGGTGCACTAGGAGCACTTCTAGGTGCACTAGGAGCACTAGAAGAAATAATAGGCGCAGTCGAAGCAAACTGCTCTTTCAATTTTCCCACCAATTCTGCTTTAACTGACTCTAGTGTCAAATCTATTATGCCTTTGATTATGTCATCAAGAAAGGAAGGAACCGACGGAGCGAATGGTTTTGGAGCAGAAGGAGCCGGCATCGGTCTTGGAACAGGAGGAAAAGGAGGATTAGAAACAGTAGGCATTGGCATAGGCCAAGTAACTGGCTGAGTAAGAGAAGAAATAACAGGGGTAGAAGCAGACATAGGAGCAGAAGACGGCGTCAGTGTCATAGATCCATTTTGTAAGCGGGTCTTCCATATCCACCTCTTGGTCAAAGTCGAGACCACATCCTGGGCATCTTGCCAATCTGTTTTAAGACCCATAGGCTTCGTGCGATCCTCAAGAAGCTCTCCTAATTCTTTCTGAAGAGTAGGATCTGCAGCTTGCAAGAAAAGCTCAACTTTTTCAATATCCAATGCTCGTTGTTCAATGGCATCAAGCTGACTATACCTCTCTTCAAATTCTCGTATCAATTCTAAAGCAGCTAGACTTTTGTTTGGCATGTAGACCCACTCTCAGAATGATTGCAGTGTAGCCATCCCAAAGTCTTCAAGAAAATACTCCTCTTTCAGGGCCTTCTTAAAATCTGGTCCCACAAGCTTTTATGGCATACACATATGTGACAACATCTCCAGAAATTCCTTCCAGCCGCATTAATTTGAAGCAATGCAGTGCTTCACTAGCAAGTCCATATTCAGCATACCATGCAATCAACACACTCCACACAACCACATCTCGAACTGGCAGCTTGTTAAGCACCTCATGTGCTTCTGCTAGTAAGCCACATTTGCAGAATATATCTATTGCAGTACCTCCAATACAGGGGCTGCTCTCTAAACTATGTATAATGAAACAATTTAATAATTGCTGGCCTCTTTCTATTGCTCTTACCATACCACAAACTTTGAACCTGCAAATACATGTGACAGAATTGGGAGAAATACCTCTAAGCTGCATCTGTTCAAAACAAGCTAATGCTTCATTGCCATATCCATTATCAATGTAGCAAGTTATCATGGCATTCCATGGCACTATATCTTTACCTTGTAGTTGTTCAAGTGTTTCTTGTGCTTTTGAAACTGAGCCAAACTTCCCAAACATATCCACCACTATGCTCCCCACAAATATATTCACTTCCAAACCTCTCTTCACAACCTCCATATATAATTGTTTGCTTGCATTCATGGATCCTATGCTAATACAGGCTTTCAAGCTACAAACAAATGTAACAGCATTTGGAGACATGCCTTCAAGCTGCATCTGTACAAAACACATCACTGCTTGCTCATCATATCCATGTTGAACATAACCTGTAATCAACGCACTCCATGATATGACATCTTGAGCTGAGATATTGTCAAATACTTCTTGGGCTTTTCCAAGCATGCCAGATTTTGCATACATGTCAACCAGAGCATTACAGATAAGTTCCTCTTGCTCCAAACCCCTCTCAACTATACTACCAGCAGAACAAAAATGCAAACATAACAACTAAGTATGTACAAAGTAACAAATGTCACACACACAAATTTTTGGTGGATTCCACACCTCGGATGCGCAGCAGTACGACAACACGGAAATTTTTGGCTCAATACACAAGACCAAAGGAGAAAATTTCCACTTTACCTCACTAGCATATTAGTTCTGAGGGTGTTTTGTATGCCAAGCAACCTACTAGTCTTTATTCTCCAAGGATTTATGAGATAGAGTTACTTTCTTGTATCGACAAAGACTTTAGAGATAGTAATCACTTCTCTTTTCATGCATATCCATGATATATAAAGCTCTATTTTGACCAAACTTGGAAATTATCTTGTGAATTGATTCATTGAACTTCAATCCCTTGTGTGTAGCAATCAAGAAACCTATGTATGAGAACATATTGATAAGATTGAAATCTTTGTATTTCCACTTCTCCTTATCATGCTAACACATGAAATCATTTGAATGAGAATCCTAACAATTCTTTTACTCCATGTATTTATCTTGACTTGAGTACTCTTCTTAATCTTTTTTCTCTCATCTTGCTAAGTGTCCGTGTAGCGAGTGACTTTCACGAACCCTCGCAAGAATCCCTTGTGACATTTGGTGAACCCAACGTGAAAGTGTCGCCTATGATTGTCGAGATGGGAAACTCTTTGAACAATCCACCTTCATCATCGACTACTTCTTCCTTTTCGATCGATGAAATGAATACTTTATTGCAAACTCTTTCTTCCATTATGATGCAGAATTAGCAAATGCAGTTATTGATGCAACAGTAGCATCAATTACAGCAACAACAATTGGATCAACAACATATGCTACATCAAGAACAAGACCATATGCATGGTGCAACCAAGGCGATCGAGGCTTTAGTTAGTGAGCACAAATTTTTTGATGACCAGAATGTTTCGTCCTATCTTAAATCCTTTGAAAGCTAGATGCACTTCTTTTTTGGAGTTCTATCCAATTGGAGCAATTATTTCTTATGGCTTGTCACGCCTACTTTGCAGGTTAGAGTGACAAATTTGTTTGTGCAAGATTCAAAATGGAATGCTTTCAAGAAAGCTCTCAAATATCAATATTTTCTAGAGGATTATGATATTGCTACACGGAAGACATTTAGAGAGTAGGTCTATCAGTCCAACAAAGAACTTCTTGCTTCTGAATTGTTGTGGGAGTTTAAAGAGTGATACAACCAGTTGGATGCATTAGAGCAAAGAGCTCTAAACTTGGAGAAAGTGGAGTTATTCTTGCTGCAATGTCCTCCGTTCCCCTGTGCCTTTCTCCATGCGAACCCCCCTCCCTTAAGTAATTTTTAACCTTTTTTTCAAAATTTTTTTACTCTAACTCTCTCCCCCTGCCGAATGCATGGCGGGGAGAGAGAGAGAGAGAGAGTGAGTGAGTAAGAGGGAGTTGGGGGGGCATGCAGCCCCCCCAGGTGGGAGGGGTGGTGGTCGCTAGATGGCTATCTTCCACCTCCTCCCTCCCCCTCTATAAAGCCCCTCGTGGGGCTTAGGCATAGCGGCCCCCTGCTACTGCTGCCCCCCCCTTCTCATGCACAATGCTTTCCCCCCCTCTCGCCGTGGCAGTAGGCAGCCCCCCCCACCTCCTTCCTCGACGTTAGTCCGCAACATCATCACGTCCCCCCCTAGTGGTCAGAGAGGGAGAGAGGGAGAGAAGAGAGGGAATGAGAAGCAGAGAAGAAGAAGAAGAGGGAGGGAGAGAAGGAGACGAAGAGAAAAAGAAGAAGAGGGAGAGAGAGAAAGAAGAAGAGGAGAAGAAAAGAAAAGAAGAAGAAGAGGGAGAGAGAGAGAAGGAGAGGAAGAGAAGAAGAAGAAGAGGGAGAGAGAGAAAGGAGAAGACGAGAAGAGAAGAAAAGAAGAAGAAGAAGAAAGAGAGACAGAAGGGAGAAGGAGGTTGAGAAAAAGTGGAGTTGAAGAAGAAGAAGATCTTGGTAGAGTTCTCCACGATGCCACCAAAGCGGAGTATTGCGATGAGTCTCGATCATAAGTGGAGCCAAAGACACGAGAGATGCAGACGGAGAGGCAAGCATCAACTATGCCCCTACTCCTGCGAATCAAGTCCAGGTTCCTCAAACTCTTGTTTTCTCTACATGTTTATATCATCACACTTAAAATCTCTAGACTCATTAATGTTGCGCATAGCTTGCCATAGGAGTTGAAACAATAGGACAATGTTAGCCTCGATCAAATCAGGATCAAGGGAAAGACCACTTAGATCATTTAAAGGATCTAGAAGTAATTTGTTAAATTGACCTTGCCAAGCCCTAACCCAAGGGGGAGAGTGAACTTTATGGTAGTTGATTTATGCTAAGCATGTTGCTTGAACTGTTGAAATGGTTTTAATGAAGGTTGATCTTGTTAAAGATGGAAAAAGTGATTGCTAGGCAGAGTGGCTACTTGCTGGATTAGGAAAGGATGTTTTCCTAAATAAAGGATGTTAGGCTGGTTGTTTCAGCTTGATTGTTTCCGAAAGGATACTTAAGGATTGGTTGTGGTTTCGGATGAATATCCAAGTGATTATATTTTCATGGCGGGAACTGTAAGGATAAATTTCCATGGGAACAAAAGGGATGTTTTTCCTAGTAAATATTATTAGGCTGGTTGCTTCAGCTGTGGATGATTTCCTAAAGGGATAATTAAGGAAGGATGGTGCTAGCTACCCCCCACGAACCGCCAAACCTAACCAAGGGGGTTATGAATCCGCACCGGGAATGTGGATTGAACCCACCGTGAGAGGTCTCTTCGTGGAAATTACTTGGTGTAGGAGGATGCTTGAATGCCAGGGGGTCTCTAGCCGTAAATCCCAATGTCTCTGGACCCTACACAAGTGTTCTACGTGACTCGAGGTGGGATGTCGAGGCCTTGATACTAGTTACAAGGCAGAATCTTGGTAGGATAAACCTTCGGGTTTTTATTTTCGGGATACGAAAGGATTGTTCTGCGGAGGTAGAAAGGGAAACTTAATTCTCCTGTATGGGCAGGTGACAATTGAAGATAAGTTAAAAAAGTGTTTGATCTTGTTTTATCTTGTCTTCGTGTCTGTGTCTTAAATTACATAAAGGAACTTGTCATTAACGGGTTAATTAAGGAAGTTGCTTTTATGTGTCAAACATAATGTGGTAGGTAATTAGATAACTAAAATAACCCTTGAGGGAAGCGTGGTAGATGTGATCGTTGGGTCCATCCTACGGCAGGGTGGTTTCGGTTAGCCGAGAGCTTTCCTCAATGGAATTTATTTGATGTGAACATTAGATAGACAAGGACCTTAGAGCTTGTGATTTCAAAACCTGATTCATGCCGTTTTAGGGGACCGGAATGGGACTATGCCTTATGGGCAGAGAGGTTGAGTGATACATCCCTCGCGTTTCCCATTCTCTTTGAACCAAGTGCAGTGTGAGTCTGCCTTGGTCCAATTGTATCTATGCAAAGTGGAGCGACTGTCAACTGATGCGCTAGAAGGCTATTAGGAAGACCCAACTGCTAGGAACCCGGACTTCAGGTCGATCCTAGTGGGAACAGCCGGATAAATTCCGTTGTGAGGCAGACTCGAGAGACCCTAGTTGGAAAACCCCGTGTCATTCCTTGGGAGTGCCGAGTGGCGTCTTCTAGATATATATCTCGATGGACTACTGAGACGTGTCCCGCAATTTGAGAAGCGGACATGTTATAGTTGGTATTAGAGCAAAAAAGTTAAAGGACCGAGTGCTGCATATTTAGAGTTGCGTAGCGGATGAATGGTGGGTCATAACCCACAGGTCATAAGCCCCACTAGTGCTTGTCTTCCCCAGTTTCTTCTCGAGATGAGGACATCTCGATTCCTCTAAGGGGGAGAGGATGTAATGTCCCCCATGCCCCCGTGCCTTTCCCCATGCAAACCTCCGCTCCCTTAAGAAAATTTTTAAAAAAAATTCAAATTTTTTTACTCTCACTCTCTCTACCCTTGCCCACTGCATGGCAGGGAGAGAGAGAGTGTGTGTGAGTAAGAGGGAGTTAGGGGGGCATGCAGCCCCCCCAGGTGGGATGGGTGGTGGCCACTAGATGGCCGTCTTCCACCACCTCCCTCCCCCTCTATAAAGCCCCTCGTGGGGTTGAGGCACATCGCCCCCCTGCTACTACAGCATGGTCCCCTCCGTCGGGACAAGAGCCCCCCTCCGTGTGGACAACACCTTTTCTCCCCCCTCTCGCCATGGTAGCAGGTAGCCCCCCCTCTTTCCTAGACGTCAGTCCGTAGCATTACCATGTCCCCCCTGGTGGTCGTCAGCCGACCAGAGAGGCCCTCCTGTGATCAATGCTAAGGGAGACGGAGAGAGAAAGAGGGAGAGAAGAGAGAAAAGGAGAAGAAGAATAAGAAGAAGAAGGAGAAGAAGAGAGAAGAGGGAGAAGAGGGAGAGAGAGAAGGAGAAGAAGAAGAAGAAAAAGAAGAAGAAGAAGAAGAAGAAGAAGAAGAAGGAGAAGAGAGAAGAGGGAGAAGAGGGAGAGAGAGAAGGAGAAGAAGAGAAGAAGAAGAAGAGGGAGGGAGAGAAGGACAAGAAGAGAAGAAAAGAAGAAGAGGGAGAGAGAGAGAAGGAGAGGAAGAGAGGAAGAAGAAGAGGGAGAGAGAGAAAGGAGAAGAGGAGAAGAGAAGAAAAGAAGAAGAGGGAGAGAGAGAGAAGGAGAAGAGGAGAAGAAGAGGAAGGGAGAGAAAGAAGGAGAAGAAGAGGGAGAGAGAGAAGAAAGGAGGAGAAGAAGAGGGAGAGAGAGAAGGAGAGGAAGAAAAGGGAGAGTGGGAAGGTGGATGAGAGAGAGAGGAGGGGTAATCATAGGGAGAAAGGTAGAGGAAGAGAGAGAGAGAGAGAGAGAGAAGGGAGAAGGAGGTTGAGAAAAAGTGGAGCTGAAGAAGAAGAAGATCTTGGTAGAGTTCTCCACGATGCCACCAAAGCCGAGTATTGCGACGAGTCTCGATCATAAGTGGAGCCAGAGACATGAGAAATGGAGATGGAGAGTCAAGCATCAACTATGCCCCTACTCCTGTGAATCAAGTCAAGGTTCCTCAAACTCTTGTTCTCTCTAGATGTTTATATCATCACACTTAAAATCTGTAGACTCATTAATGTTGTGCATAGCTTGCCATAGGAGTTGAAACAATAGGACAATGTTAGCCTTGATCAAATCAGGATCAAGGGAAAGACCACTTAGATCATTTAAAATTTCTAGAAGGAATTTGTTAAATTGACCTTGCGAAGTCCTAACCCAAGGGGGAGAGTGAACTTTATGGTAGTTGATTTATGCTAAGCATGTTGCTTGGAATTGTTGAAATGGTTTAAACGAAAGTTGATATTGTTAAAGATGGAAAAAGTGATTGCTAGGTAGAGTGGTTACTTGCTAGATTAGGAAAGGATGTTTTCCTAGTTAAAGGATGTTAGGCTGGTTGTTTCAGCTTGATTATTTCCGAAAGGATACTTAAGGATTGGTTGTGGTTTTGGATGAATATCCAAGTGATTATATTTTCATGGTGGGAATGGTAATGATAAATTGCCATGGAAACAAAAGAGATGTTTTTCCTAGTAAATGTTATTAGGCTGGTTGCTTCAGCTATGGATGATTTCCTAAAGGGATAATTTCCTAAAGGGATAATTAAGGAAGGATGGCGCTAGCTACCCCCTGTGAACCACCAAACCCTAACCAAGGGGGTTATGAATCTGCGCTGGGAATGTGGATCGAACCCGCTGCAAGAGGTCTCTCCATGGAAATTACTTGGCGTAGGAGGACGCTTGGGTGCCAGGGGGGCTCTGGCCGTGAATCCCAAAGCCTGCGGACCCTACACAAGTATTCTATGTGACTCAAGATGGGATCTCGAGGCCTTGATATTAGTTACAATGCAGAATCTTGGTAGGATAAACCTTCGGGTTTTTATTTTCGAGATACGGATGGATTTTTTTGCGGAGGCAAAAAGGGACACTTAATTCTCCTGTATGGGCGGGAGACAATTGAAGATAAGTTAAGAAAGTGTTTGATCTTGTTTTATCTTGTCTTCGTGTATGTGCCCTAGATTATGTAAAGGAACCTGTGATTAACGGGTTAATGAAGGAAGCTACTTTTATGTGTCAAACATAATGTGGTAGGTAATTAGATAACTAAAACAACCCCCGAGGGAAGCATGGTGGATGTGACCGTCGGGTCCATCCTATGGCAGGGTGGTCTCAGTTAGTCAAGAGCTTTCCTCAATGGAATTTATTTGATGTAAACGTTAGATAGACAATGACCTTAGAGCTTGTGAGTTAGAAACCTGATTCATGTTGTTTTAGGGAACCGGAATGGGACTATGCCTTACGGGCAGAGAGATTGAGCGATGCATCCCTCTCGTTTCCCATTCTCTTTGAACCAAGTGCGGTGTGAGTCTGCCTTGGTCCAGTTGTATCTACGCAAAGTGGAGCGGCTGTCGACCAATGCTAGAAGGCTGCTAGGAAGACCCGACTGCTAGGAACCCGGACTTCAGGTCGATCCTACTGGGAACGGTCGGATAAGTTCCGTTGTGAGGCACACTCGAGAGACCCTAGTTGGCAAACCCCGTGTCATTCCTTGGGAGTGCCGGGTGGTGTCTTTTAGATATATCTCTCGATGGACTGCTAAGACATGTCCCACAATTTGAGGAGCAGGCACATTACAGATGCAGGCAGTTGATCTTGCACTTCAAGATGAGTTGGGAGAGCTTCTTGAAGATCATACACAACCTATGGGATTGAAGATTGATTGGCAAGATTTTGTTGATGCAGTTTCTGCACTGACAAAGAGGTAGAGATGGAAAGCTTGCTTGCAGAACAGCATGCAACCACCACCAGTGATGTCTTCTCCTACCTCGACTTCTCCTACTTCTCTTGTTGCTCCTTCCAATTCTTCTCCTATTTTTCATCCTATGTCTATGCCTACTTCTATGCCTATTCCTACTGCGATTGTCAAACCATCTGCAAAACCGATTGTCAAAGAAATGGTAGAGGAAATTTCAAAGAACTTGAAAGATCTTCAAATTAAGATGACCCTTTCAGAAATGATCATGTTCATTGTTGCATGTGGTGTGATAGTCTAGACCATGAGCGGAAGGACTGCCAAGATTTTGGAGGCAAAATGGCTGAAGTTGGTAGTCTAGAAGGACAAGATGATATGTTTCGGAGATACAAAACAACCAATTAATCCAAATTTTGGTAAAGGAGGAATGAAGAAATTATTGGAGGAATCTCTTTTGTGCTCTTCTTATGTGATGGGGGAGGTGGCAAGAGAAGCTACTGGCTATGGTCTTGAGTTGGTGCAATTGCTGAAGGACAAAGGACAAATCTCCTTTATGGTCCTATCTCGGGGAGTTCACCTTATAGAACATGTAAGATACCACGTGAGTTTAAAAGAAAGGGTATTATATTTAGTAAAACTTACAGGATTATAGTTACAAAAGGGGATTTTTTATTACAATTTGAAAAAAAATCTGTAAGTTTAGTAAAGAAAAAAGAGTCATTTTAAGGCCGTATAGCATGTAAAGAAAGGGCATTTCTTAATATCCCTTGAACACACGTTATATAGATGATTTCTTATAGGTGGACTCCCCGAGGGTCCTATGCACTGCAGGTAGAGAAGAAGGGAAAAGCTTCATCATCGGAACTTTCAACCATAGGAGATGCAATAAAAAAAGGGACAAGATGGAATGATTGAGTTGATGTCTTTTTCATCTATGCTTACATCGCGAAATCTCAAGGATTTGAAGAGCTTGTTGAAGAGAAGTGGAAAAGAGATAATGATCAACTTGAAGGATCAAAGAGGGCGACTAAGAGGAGTGATCTAGTTCTTTAGCCTTCTTCTTCAAGACTTGAGCAGAGTATGGCTAACATACAGAAGCTGAAAGTACAAGAAGATCAGAAGGCCCCAAAGGCAAAGGACATAAAGCCAAAAAAGCAACCTAGATTCAAGCTGCTATTCGACATTAAGATGACCACAGACATGAAATAGGTACTTGAGGATCGAATTCTTAATTGTAAAATTTAAATTACTGTTGGAGAAGTCTTGGGGATTGCTCAAAGAGAATTTCATGATGTTATCATTGACATTATTAAAAGAAAATGACATATTATTGAAGAGTAGACACATGATATGATCCATCAAGAGGCTTTAGCTGTTGCCAAGGCTATTCTCTATGGGTTGCAAATTGAGGAGATTGATTCTGATGAGAAGACTACTCAGGAGTCTACGGATGGAGATTTATATATGCAATCCAAGAAGTTTCTTCATCCTTTATTTCAATCAGCACAGTATGATGAGATGTATCTAGATTGGTGTCTCATAGCCATTTTTCTCATAGTCATTGGGCTCATGCAACAACATAGATTGTAGTCAAGCTTGGCGATATGGAGACTCATTGTGTTGCTCTTTTGGATTATGGATTCAAGATTAATGTCATAGTGTGAGGTTTATATGATACTGGTAGATGGCCAGTTGATGTGGATCATGGTTGACGCATGCGTGCAGCCAACAACACTATAGGAGATTTGTATGTTGCTTGTTCGAACTTGAAGATTTCTATTGGAGATGCAGGTGAATCTTATCATTTCTTTGTATAGAACTCTTGTTCCTATCCTATTATTTTGGGGCGACCATTTATTGCTGACTCTCGGATGGAGACTAAGTTTTTGAACGATGGGTCTATCTGTGCATAAATCCAAAGCAAGGATGGAAAGAGGGCTATCCAGCTTATGACAGTTTGTATCAACCATCAGCAGAATAAAGATTCTTTGAGGGATTCCCCTCTTCCAGTAGGAGAGCTAGATTCTTGCTAGGTACTACTATCTTGCAAGACGATAGTGGTACGAGTTCGGGAGAAAAGCTCTCGCCTCTAACAGCAGCAATTTTTTCTCATGTGTTTATGGTGTATCCACTAAAAGTACTTTGTGTTTTCAGCATATTTCTAATATGTCTAGAGTTGCCAAGCAGTATGTAAAAATAAAAGAAAAAGAATTGATACTTGCAGGTGTTTTGTGCGAAGATCGGATAGATGGTCTCTATGATGGTCTTTCATGCTCGGATACTATGGAAGATCTTTCAGTATTGCTGAAAACTAAAAATCAAGAGTTATCATATGTTTTACAGGTCCATTCTATGGTAATGTATTGCAAAATTTCTAATTTCATGCTTCAAGAGAATTTGATTGCTGAGAATTCTCAGCAAAAAGTATTCTTTGCTGACATATTTCAGTAAAACGAGTTGGATGTTGTTGTGTATACACAAAAAATTTGTGTTTACCAGGGTATTTTCAACAAGGGTTGAAATTTGCAACCTATAACAATGAAGCTAGAGTTCAAACAAAATATAAGACAATTGACAAGAAGGTTAGACCAATTGCATGATCGCTACCTTTGGAAAATGATGAGATGATTAGGAGAGCTGTTATGCAACCTCCTTTACGATATCATATAGGTGTTGAACATAAGTTTTGAGCTGAGACACTGAAAGAAATGAAGATTGGACTGAAGATTTTCTGCTTCCAAAAGAGGTGAGATGTTTTGAAGAGATGTTGTGCAAACATGGAAAAACTTTTGTTTTTTTCCCACATGAGATTGTATGTGTTGATCTCGGGGAAGTTATTATACGTATATCCTCTACATCACGTGCATTCAAGACCTATTTATAAATATCCTTATCTATGAATTTTTTGTAAATAAAGAATAACCATTTTCTATTCAATCTATAAGTAACTCCTTTATATTACACCCTTCTGTATGTAAAAAATGGTATTTCGAAAATATATTATTTTGAACCCATGTGATGCACACATATATTCATGAGTAACTTACCAGAGGTGTTGATCTTAGGGTTGTGATGCCTATGGTTATTTTTACCATTCCGCATGTCCCTTGGAATCTACGGTCTATTCCTATGCCTAGAGCTCACTTGCCCAAATTGGTAGAGCATTTGAATGAGCGGATCAGGATGGGAATTCTAGAACCATCTTCAACTCCATATTCTAATAGATGGTTCAGAGTTCCTAAGAAGAATGAGACACTTAGATTCATATAAGACTTACAGCCAGTAAACAGGGTCACTATTCAAAATGTTGGTACAGAACCTGGATGAGTTTGCTGAAGTTTTTGTTGGACGTGCTATCTATTCACTCGGTGATCTTTATTTCGGATATGACTAGTTCCAACTTGCCCTTGAGAGCAAAGATTTGACTACGATGAAGACACCTTTAGGCCTTGTCCGAAATGTGTATACTTCTGCAAGGAGCTACTAATTTAGTTGCACATATGATGAATGGGATGAATAAGGTCTTACGGGATTTTATTCCAGATCTTACTATGCCTTTCATTGATGATCTACCTATCAAGGGTTTCTTGGAGAAAGAAGAGGATGAGTCTTTCGATGATCATGGATGCAAGTTCTTTGTGGCCGCACATATCAGAGATCTTGAGAGGATTCTTTGCAGGCTAGAAGAAGTGAATTTGACCTTGTCAGGGCTAAAATCTATTTTTGGAGCCAAAGAAGTTTTGATTGTTGGACATATGTGTGGGTATTATGGTAGGAAGCCTTCTCCTGTGAAGGTTGATGCCATAGAGAAGATTGCAAAGACTTTCTCTTCTACTTTGGAGGTTCGCAAGTTTCTTGGAGCTTGTGTGTTTTATCTTATTTGGATTCCTCATTTTTCTCATATTATAGATGATCTTTACTAGCTCTTGAGAAAAGGGCAATGTTTTTATTGGGAGATGAGACATACTAAAGCCATGTAGAAATTGAAGAAATTATTGAGAGCTGCTCCGACTCTTCGAAAGGCAGATTATGAGTCTGGGAGACCTACTATTCTTACTATTGATACTAGTCCTATCAGCATTGGATGGGCTGTTGGACAAAATGATGTAGATGGGAATAGGTATGCTATTTGGTTTGGGAATATGTATGCTATTTGGTTTGGGGCAAAATTCCTAAAGGAGCGGCAATGTAGGTATTCACAAATTAAGAGGTAGAGTTGTCACGACTCTCAAGAATGACAGAGAGTACTTCATTGGTGCTATTACGGTGGTTGAGGCTGATTGTTTTCCTCTTCTAGGTATGATTACAAGTTGTTCTACTCTAGATGTTTCCATGCTTAGGTGGATTGGGTACATAAAATCTATGAATCTTGAGTTCAAGCACATAGCAGGTAAAGACAACCCAGTAGTAGCTGACATGCTTTCATGAGCAAGGTATGATGATATGGATTTATCTTACATTGATAATTATGATGGGGCTGATATTTCAGCCATGCATGCTAATTATATTTATCATGTGTCTACTTTGGAAAGCTTTGATGAGTCTTTGTATATAGGAGAGTATTTATAGATTGGTTGTTATTTGAGTACCATGTCTAGACAGGATGGATGGTTCAACGCAGACTTCAAGAAGATCACGAGAAAAGCTTATTGGATGGTTTCATGTCTAGACAGGATGGATGGTTCGATGCAGACTTTGGGAGCATCCACGAAAGTGAGAAGGACAGCCATTGAGAGTTGTCTGTGAGAAGGACAGCCATTGAGAGTTGTCTGTGATAGGATGGATGGTTCGATACAGACTTTGGAAGCATCCACAAAAGTGAGAAGGACAGCCATTGAGAGTTGTCTGTGATAGAGCTTCATAGGTGCGGATCATAAAAAAGTTTTATGAAAGTCTTTGGGCTGGACATGTAGTTGCTTGGGTGACCTATGAGAAGATTAAAGAGTGCTATTGGTGGAGAGGAATGTATAGAGATATCTCATAGTTTGTTGAGACATGCCCTGATTGTCAGTTGTCCTCTTCAGTGAGGCATAGAGATGAGCTTCATCCTACCTACTCGCTACGTGTTCACTACAAGTGGGTTCTTGATTTGATTACTATGCATGTTGGTTGATGGCAGATGTGCTACATTGTTTTGGCACGAGAAGATCTCACAAATCAAGTGGAAGGAAGAGCATTACAAATGAATTCTACTTCAATGGTTTGTAAGTTTCTATTGGAGGATGTTATTTGCAAGTATGGATGTAGTGGAAAAATTACTACAGATATAGGTGAGTTGGATGCTAATGAGGCTAGGGAGTTTTTCTCTTGCCTTGGCATTAAACTTGCTTTGACTTTGGCAAATAATCCAAAAGGCAATGAGAAGAGCAAAAGAGGTCATCCATCGATTGTGAAAAACTTGGCCAAAGCATGTGGTGGATGGGTCAGGGAGTGGCCTAGGTTATTGACTTATGCCTTATAAGCTAACCGCACTACTCATAGTGTGACTACAAGTTATATGCCAGCTGAGTTGATGTATGGGTAGAAGCCAACAGTCATGACACAGAGACTTGCACACTTACTTGGAGTGCTTTACCGTGGCAACAAGAAGAGACGACTAGAGAAGATCTTTTAGCTCTTCGTATTCGTCAATTGGAGAGAAGATTTGAAGATATTGAGATAGCAGTTCAAAAGTTCAGAGAGGCTAGAATTCACAACAAAGACCGCTTTGATAGTAGACACAGATTGAGACCTAAAGACATTGAGGAAGGAGATTGGGTGTTGGTCTATGACAATAGTCTAGACAACCAATATAGTGCTATCTGCAAGGTTTCGAGACAATAGTTTGGGCCTTATTTGGTACAGCATATCCATGACAATGCTACATATTCCTTAGCAGAGCTTGAGGTATGATCTTGTGGAATCTGATTGTAGGAAAGAGAATCAAATTATTCTAGAGAAGAGATGATGTAGCCTATGCAGTTGAGGAGTTGGATGATGCAATTTATGATGGACTTGAGCCAAGACATGATGGAAATGAAGATATGGACATTTCATATACTTTTAGAGAAGATGAAGAGATTGCATTGACCATCGAGCCTAGAGGTGATGAGGATGGGTAGCTATGGCCCAATTTGGAGGATGTGCAGGTTTGGAGGGGATGGATGTTGTGATGTTACGCATCTACCACTGCAAATTTGAGGGTGGAGTTTTTCACTAAGAATTTGATCACATTAGTCAACGTAAACAGGAATTTATTTTCTATTGTGTGTGTTTCTTTATTTCATTTGCATGACACAGGACCAGCTGTAATTAGGCTAGGCACAATTTCTTCAATGCATTCATAATTTTTTTTGTAAGCATCACTCGATTGATTGCATAGCATGGATTCTAATTTGCAAACTGCATGAGTGATTGGGCATGCACTTATACCGACGTTTAAAGCGACGAAAATGCAAACAATAAAATTTTCCCCCGTCATCGCAAAAAGCGTCGTTATTGGCTACGCCATAGAAAAGTCAATATTGGCGTCGCTATCAGCGTCGCTATTAGCGTCGTTATGCACGTCACAAACCGTCGCTATCAGTGTCGTGCTGATAGCGATGCCAATACCGACGCTAATAGCGACGGTTTGCGACATGCATAACGACGCTAATAGTGACATGAGCAGTAAAATTTACGACGCTAATAGCGACGATAATAGTGATTAAAAAATTTTTGTGACATATAGCATTGTGTGCTTTATGAGAGCCATACAAAATAGTTTATGCACTACTATGTTCAATGCGCTTGCAAACAAAAACAATGATACTGAAATCATAAAACTGATACATGAAATAAATACATGATCGCATAAAAAGTGATTGGTATGATCATGACAGGATATCACTAATACATTAAAAATGTCTACATAGATCAGGCAACTCAAAAATAAAGGTGTGTGAGCTCCAGGGATCCAAGGGCGAGCTACATATCCTCGTCCCCCGAAAGCTTGTCCCGCCGCAAAGGAGCATCGAACCGACTCTGTAGAAAAAGAAACAACACATCAGCCCACCATACAATAATGCATTCAAATATCTCATGGTAACTATGGACAAGAAAGATGAGTGACTTACAAGGCCACCGCGTCTATACAATCAGTCGACCAATGCCTTGAGACCGTGCCTCTCTGCATATCGAGTCTCAAGGCCAGTCGGATAGCGATTTGTAATGGAGTGCTGCAAAGAAAACAAAATGCTAACTGTTAGAAATATGATTGTCAGTACAAAGAATATTCCAAAAAAATAAACAAGCAAAACAAAAGAAAAACTTACAAATTCCTCCAAATATGTCCTGTGGCCGCCACTCCCAAGATGATGGACCACTCCGGCCTCTAGTCGTGCCCTCGTCGCCTCGTGCTGCTGACTCCAATGTCCTGGAGAATCTGTAGCCTCCTCCCTCACTCGGCACCAGTCGTCTACATCTAACCACTCGGGCTTTGCAGCCCCACTCTTGATTGCCTTGCGTACATCGGATCGTCTATGTGACATGTATGCACACATGCAATCCATCATCCAACCTGTAGAGAATCTATCTACTGCGACTGGTACCGAAAACTCCTCATGCAAGGATGCTACTATGTAGTCCTTGCTCCCTTTCGGTATGTTCTTTCAATGATCCAAGATGTTGTGCCAAAAAACTTGTTGGCACAACTCTCTCATGCGAGCCTTTACCCTGCTCCCCTCATCATTCATGATGACAGCTCCTGACCTGCTTCGACTAGATATCCATAACCCACAGGAGTTTGCCTAAGATGGGTCCTCTCCCATCTGCATCCACGCTCCTAGGCATATCTAGGAGACCCCTGTGCATTCGGTGTACCGATGGGGGTAATATCGACCAGAGCGGCACCCACAGGGGTGCCACCTACTGAGGCTGCGCAAAATCCGGAGTAACTGGAGTAGACGTCCCCATAGGTGTGACAAATCCTGGAGGTGACAGAGCTCCAGCTGAACAACGAGATGGAGACACTGCGTCCGTGTCTCCACAGCATCCACCTGAGCCACGAGAGCGAGGAGTCGCACCTATATCTCGTGTCAACTGCGGGCTCACTGCCTCTGTATCTCTACAACATCCCCCTAATCCCGATGCACTCCCTCCCTCTAGCCCAAGTCATGAGCATCGAGATCGTCTGCTCGAAGCCGAAGCATCCGATCGTGCTGAAGCAGATCTAGCAGAGCGCCCTGACGAAGACCGAGATAGCTCCTGGTCTGCCATCTCTCTAAATCTGGCGATCTGGTCTGGAGGCATACGTGCGAAGATGTCCTGTAACTCCTCATCGCTCATCCCTCGACTCATCCTGTAAATGTCACCTGCACAGACAAAAAATGATCTTAGAATAATCAATTTAAATCATACAAAACACAGTAATATAAATCATCTAAAGAAAATCTCACTTAAAATGCATATATTATGTACCCTTATAAGAGATTGGTCAACGAATTGAGTAAGTGGATGCTCCAAGTATGAAGTATCCTATGGTCCCATGTTAATCTCCTGACACAACTCCCCATACACTGGAAAGTTGATAGACATGTCACTACAAAAGAATGAGTCCGCCTTGTTCTCAAAGAAACCTTCGACTCCTGTATTTCCATCATTGTTAGCCGATGCTGGATCCAAGCTTTCGACGGCCTCCACCCCTTGCAATATCGACCCCTCTATTTGCATATTATCTTAATCTATGCTCAGAACATCGCTTTGATCATATACTCTCGCACTTTGAGGAGTTGAAGGTATAATATACCACCATCGAGGTTGTCGGGGGTTTGGATAGAAGATTACCTATTCACAAACACGTACAAGAGAGTTCAAACCATTGTGACATAAACCATGTCATAATACAATTAGCAAAAGCAAATGAGTCCATGCACCTGTTCACAATGGGTTGGAAACACAAATGTGTCGCGCAAATCCGTCCATTTTTTTTTAGAATCTATTTCGAGAAATCCAGATGGACCTCGTCGAACTATTGCTCCAACTCCTCCAAGTACCACTTTGAACCATTGTACATCGAATAGTATTATGGAGAAGCTACGGTAATCCACCGTAATAATACTTTGCAAGTTCCCAAAATAATACATCTCATCCACAATCGTATTTGGATCCGTTTCTCATCGCTAGCTCTCTTGCTCGAACCTTGCCATGATACCATAGTCCATTGTGGAGCACATTTTGTCATAATGCTCCATGCGAAAATGCCATCCACGCAACCACACTGTACTATATATTTTGTACTGTACATTGAAACACTATATATTTTGTCAATACGCTCCATGCAAAAATGCCGTCCGCGCAACCACACTACACTATATATTTTGTATTGTACATTGAAACACTCAAATTAGATGTCGTATATAAAATTTAGATACAACAAATTCTAAACCCCTCATCACCTTTGGACTACATCCCCTCGAGAATTCCCACTCCTCCATTGAGACCTCTGTCCCTTCGCGAGACGCTGCGGTCAAAGCTCCATGCAACCATCGCGTTGACATAAACCGGGGCATCTCCTCCATGCCTTTGGGATATTGAATCGGTCGATGATGTGTACTACGTCAGAATTCAGCTCGCGCTTCCTCTCGATCTTTCCTAGCGATCTGGTACTTGGCGAGCCACGTCTCCATAGAGACATGGTGCAACATACAAAAGCGAATCACCTTCTCTTCCATTGAGGCATCCATTTTTTTTTCTACCCCATTTCCAACCACCACATCTCCAGTCAGTCTATCATCGTCCTTCAGCAACCATAGCATTTCATTGTCTGGTTCCACCGTTGGTAGTCATTGTGAAATATGCACTAGCACCTCAGACACCAACCAACCTTCGGCCATGCTACCTTCTGGCCGAGCTTGTTGTCGCACAAAGCCTTTCAGGGTTTTCAGGAAGTGCTCCAAGAAGAACATCCATCGCATATGAACAGGTCCAGCAATCTCCATTTCATCCACAAGATGCACAAGAAGATGGATTTGTATCGTGAGCATGCTGGTGGGCAGGTATTTCTCAAAGAGACAGACCGTCTCCACTGCTCCCCGCCTCGCGGATTCAATAGAGGACGTCTTAATCTCCTTTTGTGAGATCCATTGCACTAAAGTCGACAACTTGTAAATGGCCCCGCGTATTTCTGGAGTAAAACATCCTGTGATCGCGATCGGTAGTACAAACTGCCACAAATGAGAAAGCATTATTAATAATGGCTACATTCTAAATAGCAAAATGCCCATGCTAATTACAATCCATTCCTAGTACAGACATGGCATATCTTATGCCAGTCATGGGATTTTAGCTCTTATAATTGGTCATCTTTAGAAAATGCGGACCTAAGAGAACGCATCATACCTGTCGGAGTGCGGATAGACTTGATTACTTGCTTCACAATGTGCTCTTCTTTAGTGGACAAAACCCAAGGAGCGTGAGGAAGCTGCGCACGACCATCAGCACTCGACTGTGGCCAAAGCGCCTCCATCTTACCTACCTCCTTCAAATCCATTGGTGTCCCTATAGTGTCTCTCTTTCCTGTGATGTGGTCCCATAATAAGCTGCCCACATTCTTGAAAATATGCATGGGATCCAACAAGTGGTTGACCTGTAAGTGGGTCCAATATGGCAACTCGTAGAAAACTAAGAACTGTCGCATTCCATTTGGATGTGATTCCGGGTGGACCATTTTTAGCTTGGACCAGCTTGCGGCGTTCATACGTGTTGGAGGTCGTCCAAGGAAACCTTCCCTGAGTTCATGATCCTCCAGTAAGAAAGCAGTATGTCCTTGATATACCATCTTCTTCATGGTTCGTGACCTTCAGGAGTCTAACTGTGGCCCGCAAAATAGACATGCATGATAACCTGAGGTAACCAGACCTGTTCCAACACCACGACCTAGTGAATACTTGATTGAACGAGATAAAATATAGATATTACCAGCGAGAATAGAGGCCTGCTCACCTGAGCACTCTCCCAATCCCGAAAAGCCATGCATCGTCCACATGAGAATGGCTCAAATATTGGCTGATCGCCGACCATTGCGCCTGCTCATATCTTGCACAGTGGCCCTCTCCTCCCACAAAATCTTAAGCAAATTGGCTAATGGACGAAGATACACGTCCATATTTTTTACTTTGTAGCGGCCTGGGACGAGCAAGCTAAGGATGAGATGTCATTTTTTCGTAGAAAGCCATGGAGGGATATTGTAGTTGACAAGGACTATAGGCCACACACTGTAAGGAGTTGAGCGCAGACTGAATGGGTTCATGCCATCCATTGCGAGACCGAGCCGAAGATTCCTTGGCTCTCGAGGAAAGCCTGGGAAGGTAGAGTCAATGCTGCAATAAATTTTAGTGTTAACGTTTTCATTAGTGTGAATGTTAGTTTTAATTTTTTTATTGATGCTAATGTTAACTCCATCCGTGGACCTATTCTGCGCATGGCATGTTGTCAAGTTCGCAATGCCGGATGTCTGAGAACTTTTTAAGGGGTGGTTTGCCCTTGCAATTCCTGTCGATACCTGTGAGCACAACACTTTGGACATGTCTCCATAGTCTTGTATTCTCCTCGAAACAGACAGCAATCGTTGATACATGCATGGATGTTATTGTAGTCCATGTCAAGCTTCCGTAAAACATGTCGTGTATCATCACAAGACTCAGGCATGGTATTTGCAGGTGGTAATATATGATATTTCAATAACCTGAAAAAAATCATAAAACACCTTGAAAAAACACAAATGTTTGTAATAATAGTGTCGAAAAAAAAAATCAATGAAGCGTATGTACAAGATACCTGAACAACTCAGGCACACTCGTATCGCTCCACCCATATTTTGCTTGCACACTTAAGAGTGCAAGCAATGTCTTCAGCCGAGATACTCGGCACCCATCATATAATGGTATGGATGCTTCCTCTCTAAGCGGATCAGAAGTCTCGACGTCCATGGGAATCAATGCATGGATCATTGCCTCCATCTCAGGCTCCAAGATTGTAGGCAAGTCTAGAAGGTTGCCTTTCTTCTCTGACATTGACGGTATAGATTGGCCTTGCAAGTGGTGGATTGGCTCTTGCACTCCATCCATTGCACACCCACGTACTCTTCTAATTGGCCGCAAAGAGTGCACTCCCCCTTGGGACGAGACATCACCTTCCTGGATAGAAAATTTGCCAACAAGACCCAATCTTATTGTATATGGTATTCAATTAGCTTGCGAGTACAATACATGATTGATATTAACTTCAAATTACCATTTGCTGAAAATCCGCAATGGCCTAATCAATGATCTCAGATTGAAACTCACCAAATCGTCGTACGTGTTCTATAGACAATCGGTGTTTTCATCTAATTGTCAACTTGCATTGAGAGCAAGGACATGGGACACGCTGACTAAGATACGCCTCGCGATCTTGAACAACAGGACCTTCTTCGTTTTCCATCTTGTCTACGTTACAACAAAAAATTTAATGACTTGTAATACAATTTGGGAAAACCCTTCACTCATTGTTTATTGGAGGTCACTTATGCTTCTCGAGATGCCTATTTGATGTGAGATCACTTGGGATGCTATGTCAATGTCTTGGCATGCTATTGGACTAATTTGAGCACTCATTTACTCAATTTTATAGAGGTTTTCACTTCTGTAATAAGTAGGGTTGAATGCTATTTTGTCAGAGAAACTTCATGCTTATTGCTTGTTGATGCTTATTGATTACTTTGCATGCTACACTAATGTCAATGGTTGATGCCATATACTTGGGCATGCTTCTAGAATGCACTTGGATTGAGATTGAAGCGTAGTCTCTTTAATTTTGACTGTCACTTCTCACATCAAGCATTAATTTAAGACACTTCATGCCTCTTATCATTGGATGATACATGAGCCATTTGTTAGATATATTATAGTGAGACAATAGGACTAATTGTGACATGTACATGCTCTCTTGATACTCATTGGATGCAGTACCCCTATCGTAGGATGGTTTGATGTTTTGTCTTGGATCTAGTACTTATATCTGTCATAGTGTTGTCAGCGGTATTTATATGCTTCTAGGTTATGTATTGAGCCTTAGTGCCCTCTCTCATTTCCTTTTCTCTCTCCTCTCTCTCTCTCTCTCATTTTTTCTCTCTCCTCTCCCTCTCTCATTTCGTTTTCTCTCTTTCTCTCCCTCTCTCATTTCATTTTCTTCCTTAAATGTTTTATTTGGAAAATATCTCCCTCTCTTCCTGCTAGCTTTCACTCAAGAGGTCCTTCCATTTAAATGCTCCTAACACTCTCCAATGAGTTGCATTTAGATGAGTTACATTGTGAGTTCAATTTGAATGCAACCCATAGGGTGTTTTATCTAGAGAACTAATTTCATATCGTAAGTAAAAAAATTTCACTAATTTCTTTCCTAATACAATTGATAAACATTAGACATAACTAATCCTTCATAGCAATCATTAGATATAACAACAGACATAACTAATTTCTTTCCTAATGCAATTGATAAACGTTGGACATAACTAATCCTCCATAGCAATCATCAATCAAATGCAATTCAAATCTCTACTACAAATGATTAGAGAGTTTTTAAATAAAAAATTAAGTTGTTGATTTCTATCTACTCTAATATACTCAACCAATCAAATCATCATCTCAAATCAATTCATTCTCACAATCCAAGCATGGCTCCCTCAATTGGTTATGCCACTCCATTTTGCAATCCATCAATTCCTCAAGTACTCCAACAAAGAGATGAAGCATAGAAAAGAAAGAGGGATATCCCAACCTCATCTCAACTCCACCTCTCACCCTCCAAATTGTAGAAGAAGAAGGGGAAGAAGAGAAGAATGCAAGATAGGAGAGAAGCTTCACTCTTCAAGTTCCTCACTTAATTCCTCTCTCACTCTCCCTCACCTTCACCCTCACCCTCACCCTCGCCCTCAATGTGAAGCATAAGAAGATAGGATATAAGGAGAGAGAAGAGAGCTCTCAAGTTTGCACACACAAGAATGATCTATGCATGCACCCTATGTTAATTTGAACACTTCAAAAAAGTGAATAGACAGTTTTGCCCACAACCTCTTCCATTTCGTCCCTCTCCCTCCCTCCCCCTCCCTCTCCCTCTGCCTCTCTTTCTCTCTCATTTCCTCTCCCTCTCTCAATATATATACACAAATTATAAAAGCAAAAGGGAGAGGGAGAGGGAGAATGCACTCTCCCTCCCTCTCGTTCTCCCTCTCTTTCTCTTTCTCTCCCTCTCTCATTTCCTCCCCCTCCCTCTCCCTCTCTTTCTCTTTCCTCTCTCTTTCTCTTTCTCTCCCTCCCTCTCCCTCTCCCTCTCCCTCTCCCTCTTCCTCTCTCATTTCCTCTCCTAAACAAGCAAAAGAGAAAGAGAATTAAACCCTAAACAAGCAAAAGAAGGAGAGAATAGACTCACCGATGAAAAATGGCAAGTGTTTGGCGGCTCCTCTTCACGATGAAGGCTCCTTCTCTCCTTCGCGGAGGACGGCGGCGGCAAGCCTTCTTGCTCTCCCTCTCTCACGATGGTCTCTCTCGCTGTCAAAACAGTAGACGAAAAAACGTGAAATAAACCCGCGCTCGATTTCGGCCTGTTTTTTTTTCCTGTGGGGTGTCGCTATTTGCGTCGCTATATGCACATAGCGATGCAAATAGCGACATCGCAACTTGCGTCGCTACTCGCCGTCCCTATAGGCTTAAATCCTTGTAGTGATGAAGTTCTTTTTCAAAACATATTCTTGAAAGGGCACATTGCATGGAAAAACAAGTAATTGTTTTGAAGGCTAAGGATCCAAGGAAAAGACCAGCTTGGTTTTGGACTTTCCTCATGCGACAGAGCTTTGGAAAGGCTGAACTCATTGACCAATAACTTTGGTGCTCAAGGGCATGCTTACAAACTTGGAATTACCTTCATAGGGTATGGAAACATAAATTCATGTGGTTTAATGGAGTAGCTAAGGGCCATGTGTGGACACTACAATTTCCAATGCGTGCTCGAGTTTTATCTCAAGCATTGTCTATAATGATGAACTCTCATCAAGGTTGTCAGTTCTTCCATTAAGCATCTTTGTGTTACTGCCATCAAAGCATTAGGATTAGAGACTACTAGATCAAGTTATGTAATTGTTATACAATTAGCGAGATAGTTATTTGGCTCAAAACGAATGGATGACCATGCTAAAATAACAAGAATAGAAGTGTCTGTATTCAATGGTCAAACAAGTATAAGTGCTCAATTATTGGACCCAGTGGGGAATGTGAAGGCTATGGATTGCAAATTGTTGACCATTCTTTCGGTGGATCAATCATCACTGCTCTAACTACAAATTCGACTTAATGCACAATATCCGCAACTGCATGTGTATGGAAATAGAATGTTGCCATAAAAAGGAGCTTTTCACTAAGAGGAGATTGATTATATAAAAGATTATGGTGTAATTATCAGTTTCTCTAATCATAAGGATGTGGTGAAATTCCTCACAACCCATCAATTGGGCATGGAAGTCATGGTAGGCCAACATGTGACTGCTCGAGTATATTTGGATGTAGTAAAGAACGACGGGATAGTGGACCTAACGCTTCGACTAGAACTTGTGTATTCTAAGAAAGCCTCAAGTATAGTACCAAAGAAGGCTAGTCACAAGAGAAGTATTGGGGGTCTGAAGGTTCAACAAATAACATCTAATGTCATTGAATTTATCCAGGATGAATATCTGGTTTTATCACTGCCAAAGCATGATAATGCAATTGCATTTGCTGCCGCTCATGACTACAATTTACATGTGGATCCTCAGGGTTGATGTAACTGTGGAATCATTGCCAGATTCATCGTGCTTCTCACAAGTTTCAGTGATCTTACATACAAGTGCGTGCCCAAACGCCTGAAGTCCTTGTCTAAATATAAGGCTGACTCTATAATAAAAGGAGAGCAAAAACATGCTCTTTCTGCAGGAGTGCATATAGCAGAGGCAAAGGACGACCGTGCTTATGTAGTGGCGGGAGATGACTGTACTCACATGGATCGCCTGCGGCATTATTTTGAGAAGGTGGTGAAAAGGCATGAGGATTAGCATCAGCAGACGACGTAATCAGTTATAACAACCAGAGTCGAAAATTAAGAATGTTGTTTTTTTGTTGTGGCACCTCAAATAGAAAAAGTAGAATGATATATTGATGTCGCCATTGATGTTACGAACAATGCTTTTTTGAAGCTTTTCTAAAGCTTTACGAGGTGGCGGACCATTATAAAAGGCACATTGGCGAGCTCTGAGGGGGGCACAGCACGTTCCAATTCGTCAAGCAATCATTGAGTGTGAAAGGTGCCACGACTAGTGCGGACAAGATCAAGTCGCAGAGGACGATCGATCTGTGTGTTATCATGCACTACGACAGTCGTAAGCTACAGTAGAAGCTCTTGCTTGGTCGAAGCTAGTTCGTTTCGAATGGAAGGACGACGTTGGTATGACAGAGAGGCAAAAGCAGGACAAAATGACAACGAAGACGGAGAAGCAGACTCTCTTCTTAACTGACAGTAGCCTCCAAGCGGTGTTCGAGTTGTGGCGGCATCTTGGCGGCATATTCTAATTGGCAAAGGGCAGTAACAATGATGGTATTTTGCTCGGTGATAAGGCATATATTGTTAGCAGAAACAGCTCCAGTTCTTGGGATAAACTGGAAGCTGGAAAGTCGTTGACTCACACCTTCATTCTGGAGCCATTAGAGCCCATTGCGAGCTGCCGCGACGTTGGATTCCTGGTTGTCCATAAGAAGGCCTCCATCGCTAAGTCCAAGCCTGCTTCGGAGTGCTTGAAGGTCTTCATTAACCTCCACAACATTGGATTCATGATTGCTTATGATGTTTCTTTGAACAATGACACCTGGCCTCTCATCATCATATCATATTCTTAGCATAAGAGCCAACTAGTCCATAATTGGATGACATTGTAGGCTAACTGAATGATGGCTGTTTTTAAGAAGGGCACAGTAATATAAGTTAAAAACGGCATGAAACTCTTCCTTTGCAACGTCGATCTGAAGCTTTACCATGAAGTTTTCAAGGCTTCCTGAATTCTTGCTTTGGATGCTTACAAGGACTCTATGCAGAACTTTCTGGCTCAGGACACATGACCAAAGGAGAAAAATTCCAATTTACCTCGCCAGCATATCAGTTCTGAGGGTGTTTCGTATGCCAAGCAACCTACCAGTCTTTATTCTCCAAGGATTTATGAGATAGAGTTACTTTCTTGTACCGACAGAGACTTCAGAAGTAGTAATCACTTCTCTTTTCATGCATATCCATGATATATAAAGCTCTCTTGTGACCAAACTTGTAAATTCTCTTGCGAATTGATTTATTGAACTTCTTCTATTCCATCCCTTCTGTGTAGCAATCAAGAAACCTATGTATGAGAACATATCAACAAGGCTGAAATCTTTGTATTCCCACTTCTCCTTATCATGCCGACACATGAAATCGTTCGAATGAGAATCCTAACCATTCTTTCACTCCATGTATTTATATTGACTTGAGTATTATTCTTAATCTTTTTGCTCTCTTCTTGCTAAGCGTCCCTGCGGCAAGTGACTTCCATGAACCCCTATGAAAACCTCGTGCGACACTGTGCACTCCATTGCACCATTTTCCCAAAAGACACACAACCCTTTATATTTTTAATTATTTCTTAAAAAAATTTATACATTTGTACTCGTTAACGCTCTAGGCTTCATATTTTGATACATTTGTATTCATAAGGCTTTAACCTTCATATTTCAATTCTTTCTAGCTTTTTAGAAGTGCATGCACATGCACATTTGTGCATACTATTTATTTTGATGTATATGGATGTGGCCCCCTCTCCGTGTGAGATCTCCTTTTACTAATTTCTCAACAAGATAGTAGTAATCTCTTGACCAAAAATGAAAACATGGTGTGTGCTTGGATTCTTTTGTGCTTATTTAGGTGGCATCATTTCCTCCCACACTCAAGCGTGAAGTGTCCTCGAGAGCCTTGTGAAAGAGGAACCACTATCCAACACACAAAACTCATAGAATTGTTAGAAAAAAACTTGGATCATGATAATAAGGCCTAGCCATGGTAGGGTATAGGGACTCCATAACTATGACCACCAAAGTAAGGAAACTCCTACCTCAATCATACTCCCACACCAAAAATGTTGCATAGTCTTCAAATGATAGGGTTCAACATTCCACATGAATCATGAGAATAACTCCTCCATTCCAATGGAGATAGAAATAATGACTCCCTCCATCATGTAGCTCAAAAGGCACTTGTAAGAATAGAATCGAGTTGTAGATATAACTTTATGTATTTCTCCTTATATGGAGTGGGGTTTCTTAGTGTTATGAGATAGGAGAATGAAAATTTTGAGGTTAGTGTCATTAGGGTTTCCATGATAAAGATTAATGAGAAGTTTTGAGGGTAATAAAAATTTAACTTATCTCATTAGGTCATTGCATAGAGTGCATAGGAGGGGACAAAGGAAAGATAGGAATTGAGGAAGAAGAGGAGGTTGGCTAGGGATAACAAACTTGAAGGAATAAAGGGAAATTTGAAAGGGAACTCCATTGATCACAATGAAAAACTTCTCATCTCTCCTCCTTTTCTTTCATGGGTGTCTTTGGTTGCCCATGATTAGGGATAGACTTCTTATTCTTTGTCTTTCTCTTCTCATATTGTTGATTCTTCTCATGGGGTATAAAGGGAATGCCAAATGGAAAAAGGTCACATAGTATGATTTTAAGTATATGTATGTTTCTAGTGGGGGAAAATGACATTATTTGAGGGTGACTTACTATTGATGGAACCACCATGAACTAGGAGATCCATGATGGAGAAGTAATTTTCTATCTACCCATCCACATCTAGAAATTTAAGAAGCATGGAAAACCTATTTATATGATGGCCATACAATAAATGCCTTAAACACATATGAAACACCTCATTTATTTCCATAATCATTTAAATATGCACCATTTCTTAATTATCTTAAGTCTTAGCTATAGCTTGTGTGGATAGTAACGGTGGTGGCGAGGTGTAAAATGGCACCATTGCTTATGCTATGTGGATCAGGTGTGGGGAGGCGGTTGGGTGATGCATGGGATGCTAAATGGCTGCCATTGCCATGATGCTTAGGATGGGTACTACTATAAGGAATATCAAAGGAGACATAAAGATGTGAGGGCAAGGGTGCTAGAAGGTGGCACAAGTAAGAAGCTAGCGTATAGGCAATGGAGGGGCAGGATTATTGGTGGAGAAGAGGGAAAGAGAAAGCATAGGCTTATGGAGAAGGAGCATCCAACAACAAATTCTTATTCTTTGTTTCTACTATACATGAATGCCAAGATGCAAGACATATTGACTATCTCACTTGCTCTCATTAGGGGAGTTTTGAGGTCTCGAAAATGCCCTGTAAGAGATCCTAGAGAGAGAAAAAAATTTGAGAAATAAACTCATTTTATAGATTTTTTAAAAGGTTTATATTTTGGTAAGTTAAAATATCAAAATTCGTTAATAAGTCATTGTCGTGATATTCTCGTGGTCACATCAAACCTAGAAATCTAGGTCGCCATAAAGTTGGCAAAGGTTGTCATAATGAAGATCTTACCTCTCCTCATTAAAGTGAAAACTAATATTCAATTTAAATTTTGGTGGATACTCAATTGCCTCCCTCCATTATTTTTCTCTTCTTTTTTTCTCCTCCTTAGTAGTCTCTTCTTTGTTTTCGTTCTTGCTTTTAATCATATCCTTAGCTATGGATCAATCACCCAATGATCTCTGTAACTCAGCTATGGATCCATCATCCAATGATCTCTATAGCTCTCATAAAAGACCTCTCTATCATCTTCATATTGAGTTGGATAGTGAGTATGAACCAATAAGAAAGAGAACAAAATCTATCACGGTTACAGAGTCTATGAAACATATATTGAGGTTTGAAGGAAAGAAGAATATTAATCTTTGGTTAGATGGAAAGCTATATCCCAAAGATCCTAGCAAAAATAGCACTCCTCCTTTTTATAATAGCTCATCATTAATGAGGTTTATTCGTGATGGCTACAATGGATTTTTAGGTTTTACACTTAACCTTGTTGTAGAAAAGGATATCCTTGGACTAGAGAATCATATTTTGATGAAACACAATATAGAGTTGTTGCAGAAGCTAGAGGATTGTCAACAATTAAAAAATTCATTCATTGGAAAAGTGTATCAAAGCTTATCAACGAAAGCAAACTTTATTAGGCCTTCGAAATCGACAAAGAGCTCTTAAAAATATTGAGAATCTCAAACGAGGAGGAGGAGGCTGTGGTAAAAGAATCCAAGCAGCAAGGTATATTTTTTTTCACTTTGAAAATCTTAAATATGGCTTTATTTAAATTACTTCCATTGATTTATGATATTAATTTTTCTTAGATCTCTTCTACAACCAAATGTAAGTGAAAGAGATTCTTTAAAAGTAGCTCAATTTTATTATCATCTTCTTCCTTCAGTAGTTTCAAAGGATATTTTGGAGAAGAAGAAATTTAAAAAGGCAAAGAAACAATGCTTGGAGTCATTTGTAAAGGATCATTCTTTGGATTCTGAGATAGTACAAAAGACACTGGATAGTATTGGTATCAGTCGAGATGCTTATATGCAACTTTTCCAGCTTTTACAATCAAATATGAAGCAAGGACATGTACACAATTGCATACTTCCGAAGCCATTTGTGGTTAGGACTATCAGATAGAGAGTTAATAACAAAGTGATGGGGATTCTAGATGAGCCTTTTCATATCAAGGCTACCTTCAAGGGCAAGAAAAAGGAGGTTACATTCAATGAATTTAACGATATTTTCCTTGACTTGCCCATCCTACAATGCTTAATGATCAAATTTTATGACTTGTCAGTAGGGCAGAGACACAAGGAGTGGCTAGATTTGTGATTAAACTTGATGAAAGTGAGATTCTGAAATGTAAAAAATTGGAGAGAATCTCTATCACCTTGATGAATAGAGCACTTTCGTCAGGTCATTGCAATCACTCAACATCATTTAGTGTTCAATCTGAATATAACATCTGGTGGCTAGGAGCATTTGAGGTAGATACTGAAAATTTTGATATATTATATTGGGTTTTTCATCAAACATCAATAAACACCATATTGGGGAATATGGAAATTTTCCATAAGTTTAGGACACATGGTCAAATCCTTAGATTTGTCATAACTTGAACACTATAACTCCAAATCGAGTATTCTACAGCTCAATAGATTCTATTTTTCAAGCATTTTCTAATGATAGGTCATGTCATATGGCTTTGAAAAACTTATGGGCATGCTATCTAGGTGCCACTTTTTTAGTATTAAAAAAATGGGAATTGGGAGATTCCCAAACTCACTAATATTGTGTTAATACCTAATGTTATTCAAAGGCAACAAGCAGGAGAAGAGCTATTTGTTGAAGGATTTGGGAACTACAGAATTGAGTGGCACATAGCTAGTGACCTAAAGACACTCAAATGTATGTATAATGTATCAAAGGGAGCCAACTCGAGATCTCCTTGCTTATACGGCATGTCGCCAGTTGCAGAGTTAAACTCAAGCAATTGGAATAGAGCTCTCTCTAGGCACAATATAGATTCACAGTTTAAACCAGTCTTGGACATTCCTTTAGCGAATGCCTATATTTGTACACTTCATGCACTTTGTAGGATAATTAAAAAGCTTGTTCATCTGTATATAGGATTTGGATGGAAGCTGAAGCCATTATCAACTAGAATAGATGCTATAACAAAGGTTGAAAAAGTTCTCTCTGTAATTGGTTTGCATGGTGGTATTGTTGTTATTGAACCAAATCTTCAGATGTCTAAGAATGGTAATTGTGTCCCAAAAAAACCATCTATTGGTGGAGTGAAGGCTAGAAGGTTTCTAGGCTTTCATGGGAGACTTGGCAAGATAAACTTGAGAAGTGGTGGCTCAACTATTAAATTTAATCAATGGAAATCCCTACATAATGCAGTTAAGGATCACACTGATAGTGGACAAGCTCGAAATAGAAAAGCTAAAGTTTGGAAAACACTAGACAAAGTGTTTTTTTATTGTGATAAGAATGAATGGAATGATGATGATCTCAAAGACTTTAAAAACCAATTGAACATTTTCTCAAAAAGGCGATGACAGAAGCTTGGGGTGATCAACACTTTACTCACTATATGGTAAGAAGTTTGTATATGTCTGTTTCTTCATTGTCAAACTCATATAATGTTTTTTAATAACTTTCTTTATTTGTTGACTATGCAGCATATTTTATATAAGCATGCTCCATATTTTATTAAACAATATGGATCTCTATCTATCTGGTCAATCCAAGGTATGAAAAAATCACATTATCAAGCAAGAACAAAATATTTTAGACACACAAGACATGGAGGTGGAAGACACAAAGCCAACAGTTTATTAGAGGTCTTTCAATGGTTCTATCAACAAATCTGGTATAAATTCAAGCTTAAAGATACAACCACATCAAGCAATACATTATCTTTAGCAAGGACTATACAAATTGTTGCCCAAAGAAGAAAAGATAGATATTTAAATTCTTACGCAAAGCAAAGATTTACAGAATGGTTACAAACCAAACAAAGAGTTGGGAAAAGATGGGTCTCAAGAAACCCTTGATCTTTGGCATCTTCTAGTCTGATTGTGTTGCAAAAGAGTCCTTAGTTTCAGGCGCCTCAACAGGGCCTCCAGAGGAGTCCTTAGTTTCAGGCGCCTCAACAGGGCCTTCAGAGGAGTCCTTAGTTTCAGGTAGCTCGACAGGGCCTCTAGAGGAATCTTTTGTTTCATCCCACTCAATAAGACCTCTATATTTTAAAAACTCTTGTTTCTGATAGCCTGGAAGAAGCTTCAAATTCTTACTATCTCCTACATAAGAGAGCAAATAGGAGCCAAGAACTCCAAAATATCCAACTCTAGATCCACTGTATCCAAGCATGAAGCCAAAAAATCTTATGGCTTCTTCCTTCTCCACTAAAATGATCTTGTTCAAACCTCTGTTGAAAACTTGAGATCCAATTACCTTTGAGATAGCTCTCAAAGTCATCATTAGTAGACTTGGAGAGCTTGACAATCTACTATGATATATTACAATTGTTTGATTGTTTGAGTTTCCAATATAATGGCCAAGGCTTTGATTTTTCCCAAGCTTCATTGGCCTAGAGCCCTTGGCCCTTTCCAAGAAAGTTGTCCAGATCTTTAATCTCAATCTACACAACAAACCACAACAGTATAAGATATAAGATATTTATCTATGATGCATAATAAAGTCTAACATAAACTCAATGGGTAACTTCGAATTATATTTCATGCCTTAGGGTATTCGTCTTCTTCGAGAAGACTATTGTCATAAATATTTATTGAGATTTTGGGTTTCTCATCTGATGGAAACTTCAATCTCTCTTCATACCCTACATTATCAATATGAAGTCTCTTCTGGACCTACAAGCACTACAAGGATTTGAGCTGGTAGCGACGGCGGGTAGCGGCGTCGCTATTTGCGTCACTATTGGCATCGCTATTTGCCAATAGCGACGCAAATAGCGACGTTCCACAGGGAAAAAAGCGGGCCGAAACCGAGCGTGGCTTTATTTCGCGTTTGCATGTTTTGTGTTTTGAGAGCGAGAGCAAGGGAGAGAGCGACCATCGTGAGAGAAGGAGAGTAAGAAGACTTGCCGCCGCCGCCGTTGTTCGCGAAGGAGAGGAGGAGCCTTCATCGCAAAGAGGAGCCGCTCCACACTGACAGTATCTCATTGGTGAGTCTCCCTCTCTCTTTCTTTTGCTTATTTAAGGTTTAAATTACTTTCTCTTTTGCTTGTTTAGGAGAGGAAATGAGAGAGAAAGACAGGGAGAGGGAGAGAGAGGGAGAGAAAGAGAAAGAGAGGGAGAGGGAGAGGGAGAGGGAGGGAGAGTGCATTCTCTCTCTCCCTCTCCCTTTTGCTTGTTTAAGGTTTAAATCACTTTCTTTTTTGCTTGTTTAGAAGAGGAAATGAGAGAGAAAGAGAGAAAGAGAGGGAGAGGGAGATAAAGAGAAAGAGAGGGAGAGGGTTGTAATGTAGATAAGATGGAAAACGAAGAAGGTCTTTTTGTTCAAGATCGCGAGGCGTATCTTAATCAGCGTGTCCCATATCCTTGCTCTCAATGCAAGTTGGCAATTAGACAAAAACGCCGATTGTCTATAGAACACGTACGACGATTTGGCGATTTTCAATCTAAGATCATTGATCAAGCGATTATGGATTTTCAACAAACGGTAATTTGAAGGTAATATTAATCATGCATTGTACTCGCAAGCTAATTGAAAACCATACACAATAAGATTGGGTCTTTGCGGCCAATTAGAAGAGTTCGTGGACGTGCGATGGATGGATTGTAGGAGCCAATCCACCACTCGCAAGGCCAATCTATACCGTCAATGCCAGAGGGGACAGACAACCTTCCAAACCTACCTACAATCTTGGAGCCTGAGATGGAGGCAATGATCGATGCATTGATTCCCATGGATGTCGAGATATCTGATTCGCTTAGAGAGGAAGCATCCATACCATTATATAATGGGTGCCGAGTATCTCGGTTGAAGACATTGCTTGCACTCTTAAGTGTGCAAGCAAAATACGGGTGGAGCGATACGAGTCTGACCGAGTTATTCAGGTACCTTGCACATAGGCTTCATTGATTTTTTTTTTGACACTATTATTACAAACATTTGTGCTTTTTCAAGGTGTTTTACGATTTTTTTCAAGTTATTGAAATATCATATATTAGCACCTGCAAATACCATGCCTGAGTCTCGTGATGATGCACGACATGTTTTACGAAAGCTTGGCATGGACTACAATAACATCCATGCATGTATCAACGATTGCATACTATTTCGAGATGAATACGAGACTATGGAGACATGTCCAAAGTGTGGTGCTCATAGGTATCGACAGGACTTGCAAGGGCAAGCCATCCCTCAAAAAGTTCTCAGACACTTTCCGCTCATCCCCCGCATAAACCACATGTTTCGTACGTTTGGCATGGCAAGCTTGACAACGTGGCATGTGCAGAATAGGTCCACGGATGGAGTTCAACGAATATCAGCGGATTTGCGCGCATGGAGCCCATTGACTCTACCTTCCCAGGCTTTGCGCGAGAGCCAAGGAATCTTCGGCTCGGTCTCGCAATGGATGGTGTGAACCCATTCAGTCTGCGCTCAACTTCTTACAGTGTGTGGCCTATAGTGATTGTCAACTACAACATCCCTCCATGGCTTTCTACGAAGAAAGGACATCTCATCCTTAGCTTGCTTTTCCCAGGCCACTACAAAGTAAAAAATATGGACGTGTATCTTCGTCCATTAGTCAATGAGCTTAAGATTTTGTGGGAGGAGGGGGTCACTGTGCAAGATATGAGCAGGCGCGATGGTCGACGGTCAGCTAACATTCGAGTCATTCTCATGTGGACGATGCATGACTTTTCGAGATTGGGAGAGTGCTCAGGTGAGCAGACCTCCGTTCTCGTTGGTAATATCTATATTTTATCTCATTCAATCAAGTATTCACTAGGTCGTGGCTCGCCTTAGAGGTATGGTTACCTCAGGTTATCATACATATCCATTGTGTGGGCCATAGTTAGACTCCCGAAGGTCACGAACCATGAATAAGATGGTATATCAAGGACACGCCGCTTTCTTGTCGGAGGATCATGAACTCAGGGAAGGTTTCCTTGGATGATCTCCAACATGTATGAACGCTGCAAGCTGGCACGAGCTGAAAATCGTAAACCCGGAATCACATCCAAATAGAATGCGATGGTTCTCAGTTTTCTACGAGTTGCCTTATTGGACCCACTTACAGGTCAACCACTTGTTGGATCCCATGCATATTTTCAAGAATGTGGGCAGCTTGCTATGGGACCACATCACAGGAAAGAGAGACACTATAGGCGCACGAATGGATTTGAAGAAGGTAGGTAAGATGGAGGCGCTTTGGCCGCAGTCGTGTGCTGATGGTCACGTGCAGCTTCCTCACGCTCCTTGGGTTTTGTCCACTAAAGAAGAGCACATTGTGAAGCAAGTAATCAAGTCTATCTGCACTCCGACGGGTATGATGTGTTCTCTCAGGTATGATTGGCATAAGATATGTCAGGTTTGTGCACCGAATGGATTGTAATTAGCGTGGGCATTTTGTAATTTGAAAAGTGGCCATTATTCATAATGCTTTCTCATTTGTGGCAGTTTGTCCTACCGATCGCGATTGCAAGATGCCTTACTCCAGAAATTCGCGGGGCCATTTACAAGTTGTCGACTTTGGTGCAATGGATCTCATAGAAAGAGATTAAGACGTCCTCTATTGAATCTGTGAGGCGGAGAGCAGTGGAGATAGTCTGTCTCTTTGAGAAATACGTGCCCACTAGCATGCTCACGATACAAGTCCACCTTCTTGTGCATCTTGTGGACGAAGTGGAGATTGCTGGACCTGTCCATACGCGATGGATGTTCTTCCTGGAGCGCTTCATGAAAACCCTGAAAGGCTTTTTGCGACAATGAGCTCGACGAGAAGGTAGCATGGCCGAAGGTTGGTTGGTGTCAGAGGCGTTAGTGCATATCTCACAATGGCTACCAACGGTGGAACCAGACAATGAAATGCTATGGACACTGAAGGACGATGATAAACTGACTGGAGATGTGGTGGTTCGAAATGGGGTAGAAAAAAGAATGGATGCCTCAATGGAAGAGAAGGTGAATCGCTTTTGTATGTTGCACCATGCCTCTATGGAGACGTGGCTCGCGAAGTACCAGATTGCAAGACAAGATTGAGAGGAAGCGCGAGCTGAATTCCGACATAGTACGCGTCATCGACGGATTTGATATCCCGAAGGCATGGAGGAGATGCCGCGGTTTATGTCAACACGATGCATGGAGCCTTGACCGCAGCATCCAGCGAAGGGACAGAGGTCTCAATGGAGGAGTGGGAATTCTCGAGGGGATGTAGTCCAAAGGTGATGAGGGGTTTAGAATCTGTCATATCTAAATTTTATATGCGACATCTAATTTGAGTGTTTCAATGTACAATACAAAATATATAGTGCAGCATGGTCGCGCGGACGGCATTTTTGCGTGGACCGTATTGACAAAATGCGCTCCACAATGGACTGTGGTGTCATGGCAAGGTTCGAGCAAGAGAGCCGACGATGAGCAACGGATCCAAACACGGTTGTGGATGAGATGGAGTATTTTGGAAACTTGCAAAGTATTATTACGATGGATTACCGTAGCTTCTCCATGATATTATTCGATGTGCAGTGGTTCAAAGTGGTACTTGGAGGAGCTTGAGCAACAGTTCGACGAGGTCCATCGGGATTTCTTGAAATAGATTCCAAAAAAAAATGGATAGATTTGCGCGACACCTTTGTATTGCCGGTCCATTGTGAATAGGTGCATGGAGTCATTTGCTTGCTAATTATAATACGACATGGTTTATGTCACAATGGTTTGAACTCGCTTTGTACGTGTTTGTGAACAAGTAATCTTCTATCCAAACCCCCGACAACCTCGATGGTGGTATGTTATACCTTCAACTCCCTGAAGTGTGAGAGTATATAATCAAAGCGATGTTCCGAGCATAGATAAAGATAATATGCAAATAGAGGGGTCGATATTACAAGGGGTGGAGGCTGTCGAAAGCTTGGAGCCCGCATTGGCTAACAATGATGGAAATAGAGGAGTCCAAGAAGTTTTTGAGAACGAGGCGGACTCATTCTTTTGTGGTGACATGTCTATCGACCTTCCAGTGTATGCGGAGTTGTGTCAGGAGATTAACATGGGACCATAGGATACTTCATACTTGGAGCATCCACTTTCTCAATTCGTTGTTTAGATCTCTTATAAAGGTACATAAGATATGCGTTTTAAGAGGGATTGTTTAAAAATTATTTATATTATTGTGCTTTGTATAATTTAAATTGATTATTCTAACACCATTTTTTATCTGTGCAGGTGACATTTTCAGGATGAGTCGAGGGATGAGCGATGAGGAGTTGCAGGATATCTTTGCACGTATGTCTCCAGACTAGCTCGCGAGATTCAGAGAGATGGCAGACTAAGAGCTGTCTCTTTCTTCATCAGGGCGCTCTGCTAGATTTGCTTCAGCGCGATCGGATGCTTCAGCTTCGAGCAGACGATCTCGATGCTCACGACTTGGGCCAGAGGGAGGGACTGCATCAGGATCAGGGGGATGCTGCTGTGGAGACACGGATGTGGTGTCTCCATCTCATCGTTCAGTAGGAGCTGCGTCATCTCTAGGATTTGTCACACTTGTGGGGACGTCTACTCCAGTTACTCCGGCTTTTGCGCAGCCTCAGCAGGTGGCACCCCTTTTGGTGCCACTCCGAGAGAGGTTACCCCTGTTGGTACATCGAATGTAGAGGGGTCTCCTGGATATGCCCAGGAGCGTGGACGGAGATGGGAGAGGACCCATCTTAGGCAGACTCCTAGGGGTTATGGATATCTGGTCGATAGTATGTCAGGAGCCATCATCATGAATGATGAGGGGAGAAGGGTGATGGCTCGCATGAGAGAGATGTGACAACAAGTTTTTTGGCACAACGTCCTAGATCATTGGGAGAATATACCAGAGGGGAGCAAGGACTACATAGTAGCATCCTTGCACGAGGAGTTTCCGATGCCAGCCGCACAGTAGATAGATTCTCTACGGGCTGGATGATGGACTGCATGCGTGCATACATATCACATAGACAATCCGATGCATGCAAGGCAATCAAGAGTGAGGCTACAAAGCCCGAGTAGTTAGATGCAGACGACTGGTGTCGACTGAGGGAGGAGGCTACAGATTCTCCAGGATGTTGGAGTCAGCAACGCGAGGCGGTGAGGGCACGACTCGAGGCCGGAGTGGTCCATCATCTTGGGAGTGGCGGCCACAGGACATATTTGGAGGACTTTGTAAGTTTCTCTTTTGTTTTGCTTGTTTGTTTTTTTGAAATATTCTTTGTACTGACAATCATGTTTCTAACAGTTAGCATTTTGTTTTCTTTGCAGCACTCCATTACAAATTGCGATCCGCAAGGCCTTGAGACTCGATATGCAGAGACGCACAGTCTCAATGCATTGATCGACCGATTGTATAGATGCGGCGGCCTTGTAAGTCACTCATCTTTCTTGTCCGTAGTTACCATGAGATATTTGAATGCATTATTGTATGGTGGATTGATGTGTTGTTTCTTTTTCTACAGAATCTGTTCGATGCTCCTTTGCGGCGGGACAAGCTTTCGCGGGATGAGGATTTGTAGCTCGCCCTTGGATCCTTGGAGCTCACACACCTTTATTTTTTAGTCACCTGATCTATGTAGACATTTTCTATGTATTAGTGATATCCTGTCACACCTTTATTTTTTAGTCGCCTGATCTATGTAGATATCTTCTATGTATTAGTGATATCCTGTCATGATTGTACAAATCACTTTTTATGCGATCATATATTTATTTCATGTATCAATTTTATGATTTCAATATACATTCTTTTTGTTTGCAAGCACTTTGTATACAGTAATGAAACTATTTTGTATGGCTCCTGCTCTGCCACAAAAAAATTTATATCCCTGTTACCATCGCTATTGGCGTCGCAAATTTACTGCTCGTGTCGCTATTTTCGTCGCTATGCGCGTCGCAAATTTACTGGCTACGCGCTATTGGCATCGCTATATGCGTCGCTATTAGCGACGCATATAGCGATGCCAATAGCGACGCCAATAGCGACGCTTTTATGGTGTCGTCAATAACGACGCTTTTTGTGACGACAGGGGCAAATTTTGTTGTTTGTATTTTCGTCGCTTTAAACGTCGGTATAAGGTCTATATCTTGTAGTGAAGAACTCTTCTTCTGTAGGTAGCCCCCCCTTTTCGTATTCTACGATCTAATTAATACATGTATGTAAGGCTATAGAGCTGCCTTGGAAATTCTCTCCCTCAACATCAAGACTTGCTAGTGGTTCTTAACCTATAAAATTCATGTCATTTTGGCCCCAACTTGCAAGGATTGCTAAGCAATGATCTTCTCTAAGATCAAAAAGATGTTGAATATCATTTAGCAACACATATATCTTCTTGTTGATAAGATAAGTGGAAAATATTGGAACACATGCAAGAGGACCTTCATCAACCTGTGCACTTGGCTCGATCTCCTTTTCTTCTACCATTGTGATATTGTCACTTTTAAACAAACCTACATCAAAACCTTGGACAAGTTGATTCTCAATATCTTCTTGGAACATCTCCTCCTTCTCTTCGACTTCCTTATCCATACTTGCAATATCCTCTAGCTTTCCTTGTTGGGCTATATCTGTGAGAAGAATTTTCCATGTATTGAAGATACACAATAAATCCGACGTCCTTGTGGATCAGAAGACATTGGTGTTGATACCTGTGGAAAGGGCAACATGTTTCTCTCTTCCTGAATTCCTCATCAATGAGGTTGAACCTGCCTAGCAAAGTTGATCTGGCTATACTGGTGGCTCCCATGACATCACTATAATGAACAAATCCATTGACTTCTAAACCTTGCACATGTCTATCATAAAAATATGTGTACTCCTTAAGTTTATCTTCAAGATCCTCCAATAACTCTTTCAAATCAAAAGGAACATTGAAAATTTCCCTGATATAGCTAAACTTGGAAGAATTTCCAGTTGTGTATAAGAAATCAAAGACCCTATCATCAGAAGTCTCCATTAGCTCCTCCTCATCCATTCCTTCCAAAGATAGCTTTCTCTTTGTCATCTTGACCAACAAAAGATTTATCCCTAAAAACAAAGCAAAATGGCAACAATGTCCAATCAAACGCGATAGAACCATGGAAAGAGGCCCCAAAATCGCATTTCACAAGACAAAAGATCGAAAAATGAGAAAAATTTTAAGTGACTGGTGAAACGTGAAAGGTGTCCAGAGGCAAAAGCTGGTGAAGAGCTCGCGTTTCACTGAACACTACTTGAAAACAAGAGTTATTTCAACATTTCACCGATGAAACACGACAATTAGCAACACATCACTAACCAGAGACATTATTTCGCGTTTCATCGGTCAATATATGCAAAACAAGAAGAAAAACATGAACTATGAATTAATTCTATTAAAACACAGAAATTTATGATAAAATCCTTTCTGGAAGTACCATGCTCCTTTTGAAAGACACAAAGCACATGACATCTGTGATTTTTCAAGTGCTATAAAAAATTCTTTCTATAATAATCAATGAGATTTTATTCAGATACTTGTAATAACAAAATTTTGTTACCTATTAGAAATTGTTGAACTGCTCTTCAAACAGGAAGCAAGGACCTTGAAGGCAAATTGAAGCAAAATTTCGGGAGAAAGAAAGACAATATCGGAGAATATGATTTCGAAAAGCTTTTATATTGATTGTCAAACGTGTGTTGATAGTTCCAATGAAAAAGTTAACATAATGATGGCAAAATAAAGGCGACCACAAATTTCGACGAAATTTCTAATATTTTCGCATGCATGAAATACCTCAGAATATGTGCACACGTGTTCCACTTAACACACCGTATAAAATATCTCAGAAGATGTGCGCATTCCCTTTTTTTGGAAATAACAGTCTCAGAATACGTCGCACGTGTTCCATTTAACACACCGCCAAGTAATGCATGTACCATCAATTTTTAGAAAAGTCCCCCAATAAAGAAAAACAACAGCCAAATTTGTTTCATATTTTAATGGTCATGGAACACATTTTCGTGGTCATGTAGCAGGGTCTTCGAGCTGTGGTTGTGAAGAATGTATTCACGTTTCACCAGAGTTATTCACAAAATTGGTTTTAAACGGACTTTTTCCAGCAAAGCGCCAGACAAGGTATGGTATTCTGTTCTTTTCCTTTGACTTGCGTTTCAAAAGTTCATGTCTATGATATAATGATCTAGTGGTACTATAAAGAATTATTTTTCCCTAATGTTTTATAACATTGCTTCTATGGCTTTAATGGTGTAGAGATTGTAGGTAATTGTTATGGCATTCCTTAGGTTAATGATTTGTTTTTCTTCGTTTTGTTGATTGTTTTGCTATTTATGTATTGTCTGGTGAAACGTGAAAATAACATGCTGCAAGGAGGTCTCTCTTCTGAAACTCACATTTCACTGGACACACTAGACAAGAAGTAACATGTCTTTTTTTGGCAGATGGCTAGGACTAAAGCAACAGCAAGAAAGGAGAAGATTAATCCTAAGGGTTTAGCATCAAAGATTCATCAATCTTCAAAGCCTCAGAAGCTCTCTAGAAAGTCAAAGCCAAAGAGAAAGTTTTCTCAAAATGCCAGCTGCCTAAGGGAGATTAGGAAGGCAATAAAGGCAATAAAGTTTCAGATGGATAAGAACAGCCCTTAATTGTATACAGAAAGCCACAGAGGATTTTTTAGTTGAGTTTTTTCAAGACGCCTATATTTGTGCTGCTCATGCTCATAGGCTCACACTCATGGACAAGGACATGGTAATTCTTAGGAGGCTAAGATATAGATTTTCAAAGGTCCTTGAGCCAGTTCCTCTCACTGATGAGAAGACATTTAATATCCTTAATGTGCCCCCAGCTAGGAGAAAGAAAGATGATTCTGGTCCCAAGGTTGAGGATGTCACCCATGAGAGGGATACAAGGCAACATGAAAAAGAGGAGAAAGCTAAAGAGGAATAGGCAGATAAATGGAGATAGTATACGAGGCAAAGGGCTGAAGAAAGGGAAGCAGAGCAACTAGAGCCCTTTGAAAATGAGCTAGCTACCCTTCGTGAAGCAGCTAATCCAAAAGGATTCAATGTGTTTTGTTTCTTAGCTGATGGCTTAAGCAAAAGAAGTGAGATTATCTCCTTTAATGTTGCATGTGTTTAGATTCTTAAGGATAAAATAAGAGAAATAAATGATAGTATTATTCTTGCTAGCCTAAGGTATATCCACCCATAATTACTTTTACTTTTTGATATTTTTTTAACAATAAGGTTTTTCTTGTTTATACTCACTATTTCTATGCCTTTTCTAGGTGTATAATGCATGAGTTTCCTTTGAATATGAAACAAAAAATTGAGTTTCTTGATCCATCTATCTCATTCTTTATGAGGAACGAGCTTGATACAAGTTTTGTTGAGCAGTGGTTCAATCTGATTGACTTCGATACTTTGGAGCTCCTTATAATTCAATATAATGAAAAGTAAGTAATTTAATATTCTATTAGAGTTTTTGAGATTTTATCCTACTAATTTATTGAGATATGATTGCTTTTCGTTCTCATTGGAGCTTGATTGCAGTAGACTGTGTGGATAAGCAATGTTTTTTAATCAACTCTATGAAAGGAAGCCATGAAAATGCTAAATTGTAAGTTATATTATCTAAGGGCTCCTTGATATTTCAATTTTTTTTTTTGTAAGTACTCTAAATTTCAATATGTTTCATATATAGAGGTGTAAAAAGATTAATTGAAGAGCTAGAGAAAAGGCCCCCCTACGCCATCTGATTAGCTTGCAACAATACAATATAGACAAGTTGCGGTAAGTTATTAATTAAAATAATTTAAACATAAGTTTATTCTATGAACTACCACCCGTAAATTTCATAGTTTTACTTTGTGTTGGTGGTTGCAGTGTCCTCATCAGGATGGTATCCATTCTTGTGGCTAGAGGGTGATTGCAAATGCTCGAAGAATGGTTAACCTTGTTTATATTAATGATGATAAACATGTAAAAGTAATATGAAAGATGCTAAACTTCAAGATAGATATTCATTGCAAATAGTCCATTGATGATAAAAATATAGTCTATTTAATAACAATAATGAACTAAAACTCTTTTTCCTATAAGTGTATGACAATTTTTGAAGGATTGCTATGCATCTGAGCATGTTTGGTACGTCAGAGCAAAGCTCTTGAAGTATATAATGGTCAATTTTATACAACCAACAACAAAGATACTACAAGATATAGGCCTTATACCGACGTTTAAAGCGACGAAAATGCAAATAATAAAATTTCCCCCGTCATTGCAAAAAGCATAGTTATTGGCGACGCCATAGAACAGTCAGTATCACCGTCGCTATCAGCGTCGGTAAATGCGACACTGATACAAATGCCAATACCGACACGGGTAGTGACGGTTTGCGACGTATATAATGACGCCAATAACGATGCGAGTAGTAAAATTTGTGACGCTAGTAGGGACGGTAACAGGGAAAAAATAAATTGACTGCCCTGCCACATATAGTAATCTGTGCTTTATGAGAGCCATACAAAATAGTTTATGCACTACTGTGTACAATGCGCTTACAAACAAAAACAATGTATACTGAAATCATAAAATTGATACATGAAATAAATGCATGATCACATGATAAGCGATTGGTACAATCATGACAGGATATCACTAATACATAGAAAATGTCTACATAGATCAGGCGACTCAAAAATAAAGGTGTGTGAGCTCCAAGGATCCAAGGGCGAGCTACATATCCTCGTCCCCCAAAAGCTCGTCCCGCCGCCGCAAAGGAGCATCGAACGGACTCTGCAGAAAAAGAAACAACACATCAGTCCACCATACAATAATGCATTCAAATATCTCATGGTAACTACGGACAAGAAAGATGAGTGACTTATAGGGCCATCACATCTATACAATCGGTCGATCAATGCAGTGAGACAGTGCCTCTCTACATATCGACTCTCAAGGCTAGTCGGATCACGATTTGTAGTGGAGTGCTGCAAAGAAAACAAAATGCTAACTGTTAGAAACATGATTGTCAGTACAAAGAATATTTCAAAAAAAATAAACAAGAAAAATAAAAAAAAAACTTACAAAGTCCTCCAAATATGTCATGTGGCTGCCACTCCCAAGATGATGGACCACTTCGGCCTCGAGTCGTGCCCTCGCCGTCTCGCGCTGCTGACTCCAACGTCCTGGAGAATCTATAGCCTCCTCCCTTAGTCAGTGCCAGTCATCTACATCTAACCACTCGGGCTTTGCAGCCCCACTCTTGATTGCTTTGCGTGTGTCGGATCGTCTTTGTGACATGTATGCATGCATGCAATCTATCATCCAGCCCATAGAGAATCTAGCTACTGAGGCTGGCACCGGAAACTCCTCGTGCAAGGATGCTACTATGTAGTCCTTGCTCCCCTTCGGTATGTTCTTCCAATGATCCAAGACGTGCTGAAAAACATGTTGGCACAACTCTCTCATGCGAGCCATCACCCTCCTCCCCTCATCATTCATGATAATGGCTCATGACCTACTATCGACTAGATATCCATAACCCCTTGGAGTTTGCCTATGATGGGCTCTCTCCCATCTGCATCCACGCTCATGGGCATATCTAGGAGACCCCTGTGTATCCGGTGTACCGACCGGGGTGATATCTCTCGGAGTAGCACCCACAAGGGTACCACCTGCTGACGGCTAAGCAAAAGCCGGAGCAACTGGAGTAGACGTCCCCATAGGTGTGAAAAATCCTTGAGGGGATGCAACTCCAGCTGAACGATGAGACAGAGACACCGCGTCCGTCTCTACATATCCACCTGAGCCTGAGCCATGCTCTCTGGAAGGGCCACGAGAGCAAAGAGTCGCACATGTATCCCGTGTCGACCGCGGGTTCACTGCCTCTGTATCTCTACAACATTCCCATGATCCCGATGCACTCCCTCCCTCTGGCCCAAGTCGTGAGCGTCGAGCTTGTCTGCTAGAAGCCGAAGCATCTGATCGCGTTGAATCAGATCTAGAAGAGCGCTCGGACAAAGACCGAGACAGCTCTTGGTTTGCCATCTCTCTGAATCTCGCGATCTGGTTTGGAGACATGCGTGCGAATATGTCGTGTAACTCCTCATCGCTCATCCCTCGACTCATCCTGAAAATGTCACCTGTATAGACAAAAAATGATGTTAGAATAATCAATTTAAATCATACAAAGCACAGCAATATAAATCATTTAAAAAAAAACTCACTTAAAATGCATATCTTATGTACCCTTATAAGCGATTGGTCAAAACGAATTGAGTAAGTGGATGCTCCAAGTATGAAGTATCCTATGGTCCCATGTTAATCTCCTGGCACAACTCCGCATACACTGGAAGGTTGATAGACAAATCACCACAAAAAAATGAGTCCACATCGTTCTCAAACAATGGACATGCATGATAACCTGAGGTAACCAGACCTGTTCCAACACCATGACCTAGTGAATACTAGCTTGAACGAGATAAAATATAGATATTACTAGAGAGAACAGAGCGTGCTCACCTGAGCACTCTCCGAATCTCAAAAAGTCATGCATTGTCCACATGAGAATGACTCAAATATTGGCTGACCGTTGACCATTGCGCCTACTCATATCTTGCACGCTGATCCCCTCCTCCCACAAAATTTTAAGCTCATCGACTAATGGACGAAGATACACGTCCATATTTTTTACTTTGTAGCGGCCGGGGACGAGCAGGCTAAGGATGAGATGTCCTTTCTTTGTAGAAAGCCATGGAGGGATATTATACTTGACAAGGACTATAGGCCACACACTGTAAGAAGTTGAGCATAGACCGAATGGGTTCACGCCATCCATTGCAAGACCGAGCCGAATATTCCTTGGCTCTCGGGCAAAGCCTGGGAAGGTAGAGTCAATGTGGCTCCATGCGCGTGAATCCGTTGATATTCGTTGAACTCCATCCGTGGACCTATTCTGTGCATGCCACGTTGTCAAGCTCGCCATGTCGGACGTACGAAACATGTGGTTTATGCGGGAGACAAGTGGAAAGTGTCTGAGAACTTTTTGAGGGATGGTTTGTCCTTGCAAGCCCTGTCGATACCTGTGAGCACTACACTTTGGACATGTCTCCATAGTCTCGTATTCTCCTCAAAATAGTATGCAATCATTGATACATGCATGGATGTTATTGTAGTCCATGCCAAGCTTTCGTAAAACATGTCGTACATCATCACAAGACTCTGGCATGGTATTTGCAGGTGATAATATATAATATTTCAATAACCTCAAAAAAATCATAAAACACCTTGAAAAAGCACAAATGTTTGTAATAATAGTGCCGAAAAAAAAAATCAATGAAGCGTATGTACAAGGTACCTGAACAACTCGGTCACACTCGTATCGCTGTCAAAGAGTTTACTGTTTATGATATAAATCATGGGATTCTTATGAACTCAGAAGAGTTTCACTGGAAGTTATATGAGATAATTGCATACAAAATTTAAGCACTATTATCTAATAACCACCTTAGTTATACAAGTTTTTTTATATTTAGCATATAATTTGCAGTTATACCATGTATATTTATGAAAAATAAGTCTATGGGAACCTATAACTTGGACATCTGGAAGTAAATTGACAGTCTGCTGGATAAATCACATTAATTCAGGTACAAAAATATGGTCAAAACCCAAAAGTGATGCCAAAAACTGTCAAAAGTCCATTAGGTCCACATGGGACCAGAAGTAACTAACTTAGGTGACCAGCAAGTGACCTAGGTTGGTCAAAAAGTGACCAGGGATTGAGCAGAGAGCAGCCCACGTTTTTCGGTGCAAAATGCGGGATGCACTGTCTGAGGGAAACTGGAAGAAAGATGGAGCTGAGATGCATGAAATGGAGCATGCAAACTGAAGATTAACAGGCCCTACTGAAGATGTAAACATGGTGAGAGCTCCACTTCTCTGCCTCTTTGGTCTGACGAAAATACATACTGAAACTGTCTATAAAAGAGGGGAAATCTGAGAGGAGTATTTAGCCTGCTCTTATGCACAACTTCTCTCATCTTGTTTACCTTATTCTTGGTCCAATGATGCCCGACTTGTACCCAAGTACTTGAGTGACTTTGGGGCAAGCAAAGGGTGAGGATATTGAAGACTTATGGATTGTTATGGGCTGAAATAACCAGTCATAAATAGGGCAGCCCACTATTTTGATCTATTTTTATGAGCAAACATGGGTTTTTTATGGTTGTAATGGAGGAAAATGACCTCTTTTCTTCAGGACATTGTTCATAGATGATCAAAAGTGCTTCTTCTTGAGTTTATGCACTCATTTTGAACTTGAATTTGGGCTGGAATTTTCTGTTTTAAAACAGGGCTGAAGCTAAAATTATTATTTTCCCATTCATTTCATATATCTTTGGCCCAAATCTTGGATGCATTTGTTTTAATCAACAATATACTTGACTCAAAGGATTGAAATCCATCTATATACATGAAATAAATGCCATTAGAGCTTGCATTTGACATTCATAAATGAATTGGAAATCTAAAAATATCCTTTATGTATCCTGAAGCATTTGTTGTAATCAAGTTAGTCTTCCTCGTTCTGATCATGTATGCTAAGTACAAAGTGAGAAGGCTTGAATTCTTTCGTATCTAAATCATTTCTAAGTCTCCAATCTTATTAAAACCCAATCCATTTTTCCTTTCTAAATCTTGAATCCTAAACTCTTCTTCTGCACTAAAAGCCTCGGTGGTAGACCTTCAACTCTTAACACGATGACATCGCTCCACCCGTATTTTGCTTGCACACTTAAGAGTGCAAGTAGTGTCTTCAACCGAGATACTCGACACCCATCATATAATGGTATGGATGCTTCCTCTCTAAGCGGATCAGAAGTCTCGACATCCATGGGAATCAATGCATCGATCATTGCCTCCATCTCAGGCTCCAAGATTGTAGGTAGGTCTAGAAGGTTGCATGTCTTCTCTGGCATTGACGGTATAGATTGGCCTTGCGAGTGGTGGATTGTCTCTTTCACTCCATCCATCGCACGCCCACATACTCTTCTAATTGGCCGCAAAGGGTGCACTCCCCCTTGGGACGAGACATCACCTCCTTGGATAGAAAATTTGCAAGCGAGACCCAATCTTATTGTATATGGTATTCAATTAGCTTGCGAGTACAATGCATGATTGAAATTAACTTCAAATTACTGTTTACTGAAAATTTGCAATCGCCTGATCAATGATCTCAGATTGAAACTCGCCAAATCGTCGTACGTGTTCTATAGACAATCAGTGTTTTCGCCTAATTGCTAGCTTGCATTGAGAGCAAGGACATGGGACACGCTGATTAAGATACGCCTCACGATCTTGAACAACAAGACCTTCTTCGTTTTCCATTTTGTCTACGTTACAACAAACAATTTGTTTTTGTTATCGTTCTTTTCTTTTCTTAGATTGTTATCCTCTCCTTCCATCTCTCTCTTTTTGTATGACCTAGCATATAGTATCATAGAACACTAGTATTTAGTACCGAGTACTCAGTAGCTAGCACATAATATTTCGTTTTCTCTCTTCCTCTCCCTCTCTCATTTCCTCTCCCTCCCTCACCCTCACCCTCTCTTTCTCTCTTTCCCTATTAGGTTTAATGATATTTCTCTTTTTCTCTCTACTCTCTCTCTCTCATTTTCTTTTCTCTCTTCTCTCCCTCTCATTCCTCTCCCTCCCTTTCTCTTTCTCTCTCTCCTCTCCCTCTCTCATTTCCTTTTTCTCTCTCCTCTCTCTCTCTCATTTCCTCTCCCTCCCTCGCCCTCACCCTCTCTTTCTCTCTTTCCCTACTAGGTTTAATGGTTTTTCTCTCTTTTTCTCTCTCCTCTCTCTCTCTCTCATTTTTTCTCTCTTCCTCTCCCTCTCTCATTTCCTCTCCCTCCCTCGCCCTCACCCTCTCTTTCTCTCTTTCCCTATTAGGTTTAATGATTTTTCTCTCTTTTTCTCTCTCCTCTCTCTCTCATTTTTTCTCTCTCCTCTCCCTCTCTCATTTACCTTTCTCTCTTTCTCTCCCTCTCTCATTTCATGTCCCTTCCTCACCCTGACCCTCTCTTTTTCTCTTTCTCTATTAGATTTAATAATTTTTTCTCTTTTTCTCTCTCCTCTCCCTCTCTCATTTTTTTCTCTCTCCTCTCCCTGTCTCATTTCCCTTTCTTTCTTTCTCTCCCTCTCTCATTTCCTCTCTCTCCCTCACCCTGACTCTCTCTTTCTCTATTTTTCCATTAGTTTTAATGATCTTTCTCTCTTTTTCTCTCTCCTCTCTCTCATTTCTTTTTCTCTCTCTTCTCCCTCTCTCATTTCCTTTTCTCTCTTCCTCTCCCTCCCTCGCCCTCACCCTCACCCACACCCTCTCTTTCTCTATTTGCCTATTATGTTTAACATCTTATCTCTTTTTCTCTCTCCTCTCATTCTCTCTTTTTTTCCTCTCCCCTCTCCCTCTCTCATTTCCTTTTGCTCTCTTCCTCTCCTTCTCTCATTTCTTCTCCCTCCCTCTCCCTCTCTCATTTCCCTATTATGTTCTCATCTCTCCCCTCTCTCCCTCTCTCTCTCTCATTCCCTCTCCCTCTCCCTCTCACATTTTCTCTCTCTTCCTCCCCCTCCCTCTCTCATTTCCTCTTCCCCACTACAAGGATTTAAGCCTATAGCCATGGCAGGTAGTGACGCAGGTAGTGGCGTCACTATTTGCGACGCAAAAAGGGACGCTCCACAGGGGAAAAAAATAGGCCAAAATTGAGCGCGGGTTTATTTCGCATTTTTGCGTCTACTGTTTTGAGAGCGAGAGCGACAGAGAGAGCGACCGTCGTGAGAGAAGGAGAGGAAGAAGGCTTGCCACCGCCGCTGCCACCGTTGTTCACAAAGGAGAGGAGGAGCCTTCATCGCGAAGAGGAGTCGCCCCACAATCGCCATATCTCATTGGTGAGTCTATTCTCTCCTTCTTTTGCTTGTTTAGGGTTTAAATTACTTTCTCTTTTGCTTGTTTAGGAGAGGAAATGAGAGAGAAAGAGAGGGAGAGGGAGGGAGAGAAAGAGAAAGAGAGAGGGAGAGAAAGAGAAAGGGAAAGAGAAAGAGATGGAGAGGGAGGGGGAGGAAATGAGAGAGGAAGAGAAAGAGAAAGAGAGGGAGAGGGAGAGGGAGAGGGAGAGGGAGGGAGAGTGCATTCTCTCTCTCCCTCTCCCTTTTGCTTTTGGAGAGTGTTAGGATATATTGTGAGAGGGAGAGGAAATGAGAGAGAAAGAGAGGGAGAGGGAGAGGGAGGAGATGGAATAGGTTGTGGGCAAAACTCTTTATTCAGTTTTTTGAAGTGTTCAAATTAACATAGGATGCATGCATAGATCATTCTTGTGTGTGCAAACTTGAGAGCTCTCTTCTCTTCTTGTATCCTATCTTCTTATGCTTCACATTGAGGGCGAGGGTGAGGGTGAGGGTGAGGGTGAAGGTGAGGGAGAGTGAGAGAGGAATTAAGTGAGGAACTAGAAGAGTGAAGCTTCTCTCCTATCTTGCATTCTTCTCTTCTTCCCCTTCTTCTTCTACAATTTGGAGGGTGAAAGGTGGAGTTGAGATGAGGTTGGGATATCCCTCTTTCTTTTCTATGCTTCCTCTCTTTGTTGGAGTACTTAAGGAATGGATGGATTGCAAAATGGAGTAGCGTAACCAATTGAGGGAGTCATGCTTGGATTGTGAGAATGAATTGATTTGAGATGATGATTTGATTGGTTGAGTATATTAGAGTAGATAGAAATTAACAACTCAATCTTTTATAAAAAAACTCTCTAATCATTTGTAGCAAAGATTCGAATTGCATTGATTGATGATTGCTATGGAGGATTAGTTATGTCCAACGTTTATCAATTGCATTAGGAAAGAAATTAGTTATGTCTACTGTTATGTCTAATGATTGCTATGGAGGATTAGTTATGTCTAATGTTTATCAATTGTATTAGGAAAGAAATTAGTGAAATTTTTTTGCTTACGATATGAAATTAGTTCTCTAGATAAAATACCCTATGGGTTGCATTCAAATTGAACTCACAATGTAACTCATCTAAATGTAACTCATTGGAGAGTGTTAGGAGCATTTAAATGGAAGGACCTCTTGAGTGAAAGCTAGCAAGAAGAGAGGGAGATATTTTTCAAATAAAACATTTAAAAAAGAAAATGAAATGAGAGAGGGAGAGGAAGAGAGAAAACGAAATAAGAGAGGGAGAGGAGAGAGAGAAAATGAGAGTGAGAGAGGGAGGAGAAAGAAAAGGAAATGAGGGAGGGCACTAAGGCTCAATACATAACCTAGAAGCATATAAATACCACTGACAACACTATGATAGATATAAGTACTAGATCCAAGATAAAACATCAAACCATCCTACGATAAGGGTACTCCATCCAATGAGTATCAAGAGAGCATGTACATGTCACAATTAGTCCTATTGTCTCACTATAATATATCTAACAAATGGCTCATGTATCATCCAATGATAAGAGGCATGAAGTGCCTTAAATTAATGCTTGATGTGAGAAGTGACAGTCAAACTCAATGAGACTAAGCTTCAATCTCAATCCAAGTGCATTCTAGAAGCATGGCCAAGTATATGGCATCAACCATAGACATTAGTGTAGCATGCAAAGTAATCAATAAGCATCAACAAGCAATAAGCATGAAGTTTCTCTAACAAAATAGCATTCAACCCTACTTATTACAAAAGTGAAAACCTCTATAAAATTGAGTAAATGAGTGCTCAAATTAGTCCAATAGCATGCCAAGTCATTGACATAGCATCCCAAGTGATCTCACATCAAATAGACATCTTGAGAAGCATAAGTGACCTCCAATAAACAATGAGTGAAGGGTTTTCCCAAATTGTATTACAAGTCATTAAATTGTTTGTTGTAATGTAGACAAGATGAAAAATGAAGAAGGTCATGTTGTTCAAGATCGCCAGGCGTATCTGTAACATGTCCACTAGTATCATCCAGGACACGTCTTAGCAGTCCATCGGAAAGGATGTCTAGAAAGCTCTGCCCGATGCTCCCATGGAATGTTACGGGGTTTGCGATCTAGGGCTTTCCACGTTTGCCACGTAGCGGAAGTATTCCGGCCGTTCCCACTTAGGATCGACCTGAATTAGGGTTTTTCTGATTTGTCATTTCCTAACAACAACTAGTGTCAGACCCAAGCAAACTACTTTACGCAGAAACACTAGGTCCGAAGTGGATTCACACTGCACTTGGTTCAAGGAGAATGGGAAATGAGAGGGATGCAAAGCTCAACCTCTCTGCCATAAGGCATAGTCCCATTCTGTTCCCCTAAAACAGCGTAAATCGGGTTAAATCATAACTCTAGGTCAACGCTTTTGTTGTTCATGTCCTTTGACAATCATCCCACTATTCCTCGTGATTTGAGAAAAGTTCTCGGCCAACCGGGACCACCCATCCGTAGGACGGACCCATGGCCCATCCTCCGCACTTTCCTCGGGTTTTTTTAGTTATTTATTTATCTAACACATTAGTTGGACATGTAACAACCAGCTTCTTTAATTAACCCGTTAGGCACTGGTTCCTTCACGTAATCTTATCACTTGACATAGAAAAACAATATCAAACAAGTTTCTTATTAACAAGTTATCATATTTATCTTTGAAATACAAGGAGTCCAGCCCATAGGCTTATCCACAATCCGCCTGAAGGCTATCCAGCAATCCACAGGGATCACTATTCCAAGTTTTCACCCGTAGACTAGTTTGCAAGCCTCAAGATCCAATCCCGAGTCATGTTAGCCTCTTGTGTAGGACCCGAAAGGCGAGGGATTTACGGCCAGAGCCCCCCTGGCACCCAAGCATCCTCCTGCTCCAAGTAGCGCTCAACGGAGAGACCTCTCGCGGCGGGTTCGGTCCACATTCCCGGCATGGTCAACAACCCCCTTGGTTAGGGTCAGGTAGGCAGTCGGGGGTAACTGAAGCTGCCTCTCCCTTCAGGCCTTCAACCTGAAGCATAGATATTCATTTATCTTTTAATTCATTGGTCAGACAAAGTCAAACAGTGCTCTAAAATTTATAGCAAGCACAAACATTTCCATTGATCGTTTTTATTGGCAAACTGCTAAGGAACGAATCCTTCCTTTCGAATACATCTAGCACTCGATCCGGAATGACTTGCAACATGGCAAGATCCGCTATATCCTGGGTGAGGGCATACCCTAGTAATCCAACTTGGTCAAACCTTAAAGTTCATTGAGTACTTCAGTTTCTAGTCTTTAATCTCCAATTAATCTTCCTTACTCAAGAACGATATCAAAGTATACATCCTCTTGCAAGATAACTTGCGTAAGGATCCACCATCCTTGTTGCGAGAATTTGGCCTTTCTTCTTGTAATTCAATCTGACCAAGCACACTTCTTCATTTTAGCATACAGCTTATGTGACTTCATTGTCTCAAGGACAATCCGAAGTTGGGGTTCATGATCTTTTTCCTGTTTAGAATAGACTAAAGTTTCATTGAAGAAGACAAACACGAAATCATCAAGATATGGCCTAAAGATATCTTGCATTAACCTATTGAAGGTGGCAGGTGCATTCGTAAGCCCGAATGACATAATTAGGAACTCAAAGTGCCCATATCTTGTATTGAAGGCCGTCTTTGGGATATCTTCTTCCTTGATCCTTATCTGATAGTAACCTGACCTGAGATCAATCTTGGAGAAGATCTTCGCACCCTGAAGACGATCAAGAAGCTCATCTATTCTAGGAATAGGATACTTGTTCTTGAGTGTTGATTGATTCAACCCTCGGTAATCAATACATAGTTGAAGTGTCCCATCTTTCTTTTTCTGGAATAGTACTGGAGCTCCCCAGGGTGAACTATTAGGACGGATGTAGCCCTACTCTAGCAGTTGCTTGAGTTGTTCCTTCAGCTCAATTGCTTCTGGTATGGACATTCTATAAGGTCTCTTTGCAATTGGTGCAGCTCCTGGTACTAACTTAATCTCATGATCCACTTCTCTTTGAGGCGGGAGTTCAGTCAACTCTTCAGGAATACGTCCACGTATTCCTTTAGTCAAGAAGGTCATTCATTAGACTCTTGCTTCTGATCTAACTTGTTGAGTTTGATCAAGTAAACAGGTAATCCTTTTCTGACTCCTTTTATGATCCGAGATACTTTGGCCAATTGGATTCTTGGCACTCCAGCCTCACCTTGAGTTGTGACTAATTCCCTTTCAAAGTTTCGAAAGGAAACTTGACCCTTTCCACAGTGAATGTGGGTGTCGTTAGGCTTAAGCCAATCCATTTCGAGTAGACACTCATGGATACCTAAATTCATGACTTTGAATTTGACCGAAGTCTTCTTTCCTCCCAGAAAGAATTCCACCTTAGAAGTTTGCCTGGTACAAGACCTCACGACCATTTGCCAATTTCACAAGCAGGGTAGGTGTTTCTACTGTGGCTATTCCTAATCTTTTGGCACATACTGGTGAGATAAAGGAATGTGTACTGCGACAATCAATCAAGGTCTTGAAACCTTTATCTTGATAGTCCGACGGTGTTTGAATCACCGAGAACTGGCGATTCGACCATTTCTTGTGAAGAGCGGCATGGACTGTTGCCCTTTCAAACTCTGCTTCCATGGTCGGATCTCCTTCTTCTTCTTCTTCTTTGCACATTTGTCTATTGGCAATGCAGGCGGTTCTTCCTCTACCTCGGGAAGCGTCTCCTTGACCACGGCCTGTTCCTTGGAAAGGCGCTTGGCGATGTCCTCCACCAAGCTTGGGACATTGCCTTTTGAAGTGACCAGGCTCGTTGCAGTGGAAACAATGGAGGTTTCGGCCATTGCTTTGAGTAGGAACAAAGTTGTTGACATTATTCGTCCTTGCTTTCTTTCTTTGTCCCTAATTATGACCTTGAACTCTCTTCATTTGAGGTCTGAATGCTCCTATGTTCGGGTCATTATAAGACCAAGTTTTGTTACCCCTTGGTCTAGCCTGCACCTCCTGAATTATAGGCACCGCTCGAATAAGTGCGTCCTAAAGATTTGATGGACGAATAGATTCAAGACGGGTATTGACTGGTGGATTTAAACCCGCACAAAATTTGGATACCTGTTGTGTCATGTCCATTTGCGGTGCGTACTTAAGAAGTGAGACAAATTTAGAATAGTATGCATCAAGCGTGAGCCCCAGCTGCTTTAGCTCGTAGAACTCATTCATTTTCTGCGTGCGATAAGCAGGTGGTAAATATCTTCCTTGCACAGCTTTCTTCAGCTTCTCCCAGGTAACGGATCCCTCTGTGATCCCTTGACCCCTGCACCATTGCTTCCACCAAAGCCTGGCTTCGCCAGTGAGCTTTAGCTTGGCAAGCATAGCCTGATTGGTAGGTGCAGTACTGGCTACTTCGAACTAATCCTCCATGGATTCAATTCAAATTTCAACATCAGCTTCTTGGACGAATCTGCCTCTCCCGGTCAAACTCGAGTGGCTTAATCTGCTTGAGAAGGAACTTCTTCTCCTGGATCATAGCAGTACTGTAGGAGGCGAATTAGGAACCTGTACCTGGGGTTATGCTTGAATAAAGGTTTTCTTTATTATATGATAATCGTCGTTAATTTATATTACATCTTCAATTCCGCTATCATGTAAACAATGTAGCTACTTAACTTTTTATCAACTCTTATGCACAATCAGACATTGATAAAAAGAAGTCTTTATTTGTATTTATATGGCCATAGCACTTTCAAATACAACATTTCATGTGATGATAAGCCAAATGTTACATTTAGTTTGGGGAGAACAACATTGTATTACATTTATCTACAGGAACTGTATAATAGTAAGGTTTCGGGTCACGGATCTTCAAGAATCGGTAAGTCATTGGAAGTTTAGGATATCCTTTTCTTTGGAATCCATACTTCTCATGGCCGCCCAACAATTTAATCCTGTCGGTGGGGATTATACGGGTTACTTCCTCATATACATATGAGTTCATCTCAACACTCCGACCTCGAATATGTAAAGTTGAGTTTACATGAGCTTCTACAAAAATGAACAGCTTCACAATTTTCAGGTCTTCCAACCACTTGATACTCTTTTGGTTGGTTTATAGATAAGCAAACTGGTGGGCGGCTATATAGTAGATTCCAGAGGCACCCATCCATCTTCATTCCATGTACAAGAGTGATGGATTATAGATCTATTCTAGGATGTTCATCATCTCAACCCTTTGTCGATAATGCGGAGAATGCATTGCAGTCATAAACATGACTCGAAATACCAAGAACTTGTTCCACGCTTCGTAATTCTGCAAGACAGTATTGAAGATAAGGAAATGTTTGGACAACAACATTTTCTTTACTTCATCTTATTAAGATTTCATAAAAACAATTCCGTTGTTGATCGGCTCTAATACCAACTGTAACATGTCCACTAGTATCATCCAGGACACGTCTTAGCAGTCCATCGAAAAGGATGTCTAGAAAGCTCCGCCTGGCCTCCCATGGAATGTTACGGGTTTTGTGATCTAGGGCTTTCTGCGTCTGCCACGTAGCGGAAGTATTCCGGCCGTTCCCACTTAGGATCGACCTGAATTAGGGTTTTCCTGATTGGTCATTTCCTAACAGCAACTAGCGTCGGACCCAAGCAAACTACTTTACGCAGAAATGCCAGGTCCAAAACGGATTCACGCTGCACTTGGTTCAAGGAGAATGGAAAACGAGAGGGATTCAAAGCTCAACCTCTCTGCCATAAGGCATAATCCCATTCCGTTCTGCTAAAACAGCATAAATCGGGTTAAATCATAACTCTAGGTCAACGCTTTTGTTGTTCATGTCCTTTGATGATCATCCCGCTGTTCCTCGTGATTTGAGAAAAGTTCTCGTCCAATCGGGACCACCCATCCGTAGGACGGACCCATGGCCCATCCTCCCCACTTTCCTCGGGTTGTTTTAGTTATTTAATTATCTAACAAATTTGTTGGACATGTAATAACCAGCTTCTTTAATTAACCTGTTAGGCATCCGTTCCTTCACGTAATCTTATCACTTGATATAGAAAAACAATATGAGATAAGTTTCTTATTAATAGGTTATCATATTTATCTTTGAAATACAAAGAGTCCAGCCCCTAGGCTTATCCACAATCTGCCCGAAGGCTATCCAACAATGCACAGGGATCACTATTCCAAATTTCTTCCCGTAGACTAGTATGCGGGCCTCGAGATCCGATCCCGAGTCACGTTAGCCTCTTGTGCAGGACCCAAAAGGGGAGGGATTTACGGCCAAAGCCCCCCCTGGCACCCAAGCCTCCTCCTGCTCCAAGTAGTGCTCAACGGAGAGAGTCCAGCCCCTAGGCTTATCCACAATCTGCCCGAAGGCTATCCAACAATGCACAGGGATCACTATTCCAAGTTTCTTCCCGTAGACTAGTATGCAGGCCTTGAGATCCAATCCCGAGTCACGTTAGCCTCTTATGCAGGACCCGAAAGGAGAGGGATTTATGGCCAAAGCCCCCCTGGCACCCAAGCATCCTCCTACTCCAAGTAGTGCTCAACGGAGATATCTCTCGTGGCGGGTTCGGTCCACGTTCCCAGCGCAGTCAACAACCCCCTTGGTTAGGGTCAAGTAGGCAGTCGGGGGTAATAAAGCTCCCTCTCCCTTCAGGCCTTCAACCTGAAGTATAGATATTCATTTATCTTTTAATTCATTGGTCAAACAAAGTCAAACAGTGCTCTAAACTTTGTAGCAAGCACAAACATTTCCATTGATCGTTTTTATTGGCAAACTCCTAAGGGATGAATCCTTCATTTCGAATGCATCTAGCGCTCGATCCGGGATGACTTGCAACATGGCAAGATCCGCTATATCCTGGGTTAGGGCGTACCCTATTAACCCAACTTGGTCAAACCTTAAAGTTCATTGGGTACTTAAGTTTCTAGTTTTTAATCTCCAATTAATCTTCCTTACTCAAGAACGATATCAATGTATACATCGTCTTGCAAGATAACTTGCGTAAGGATCCACCATCCTTGTTGCAAGATTTGGCCTTTCTTCTTGCAATTCAATCACAAGGCCATATGGCTCTGTACTTGCTGCGCAAGTGCCGCATCGTACTATGCGATAATGGAGCCATCAAACAATCCGTTTCAGGTTCTTTAAGTTGACATCGTTAGACCTAGGGTTTCCTAGCTTTATTTTTGTAAGAATCTCAGGGACAAGTCCTAGTTCCTTTAACGATTACAATTTACTGACCCTACATTCAGGGAATGTGGGCAAGTATTTAAGATATAGGTGTTTCTTGGAATTTAACTCATTCCCAACGAATATTTCGCAGCATAGATATTTTTAAGTTTATATCAATTTGGTTAACTCTAGAAGATAATTTCGAGATTCCTTCCGCATGATTTGTTATCTATGTGTAAATTGATTTTTCAATCCTAAACTTTATTGATTTGAGGTTAGGTTAATTCCAAATAATTTTCCTACACTTTGCGAACAAAATTCATGCTAAACAAGCAACGTTTTACTTGATAATTTATGCTGTTGATAAATGATATTTTCCTAGATTTTATGCATCGTAAGCATCATTTCATGCTTGCACCTTCCATGATGATTCATTGCAAAGAGGATATGGATTAATCACACGAGATGCATTTTATACTTCTAGGTTTAATCAAAGTATACTATTTCAATGGATAATAATCTAGCTTATAATTTATTTCAATGCATAAAGCTATTTGCTAGGAATGTGTTTATACTTTCTTTAATTTGCATGTTCCATTAAAAGTATTGATGACTCAGTTCCTTCGATGCGAACCACTAGGACGAAAATATATCCTATTTCTAACAATTAACCTTGCAAGATTGAATTACAACAATATCGAATAATAATTTAGAAAGGAAAACCTGGGTTTGGGGTGAGATATCCATGTGGATGCCCAGAGATGACCCTCCCGTGGCTACGCCTTGGACTTTCTTAGGAGGCATTGCAATTGTAGTCCTTCGGACGTGGAAGCAGCTTTACACTCCTTTTCGGAATTCCACCGTCACTCCCTTGCACCTCAATACTTTTCTTCTCTTTTTCGAGTAGGGGAAAAATCAAAGTCGCAAGGGTATTTTTGAAAAGGGTAAGGAACGGCTAAGAGTTTTAACCACGGGAGAAATGGGGAGTAATCCCTAAGTCCAAGAGAAAGGCTTAAGTAATTTTATAAAACACACGGTTTTTAAAGCCCATGGGAAACATGGGAAGGCTAAGGAAAAAAAAACCTTATGAGCTTTAAACATGAGGGGGCCTTCAATATGTCACAAGGGAAGGGAGATAAGGGATTTTACACACGGGGATTTTCAATATGTCACGGAAATGGTTTAAAGGTTAAGTCACGGGAGGTATGGAAGGGTTTTGAAAAGGCACGAGAAGGGGGGTGAAAGGGGCTTAAGGGGTTTTAAAACCCAGGGGGGGTGAAAGGGAGCTTAAGGGGAAAAATTTTAGGACATGGGGCGAGGGGAGGGGGGTAAAAAAATGGGTTTCATAAAGGCCAAGGGGAATGGGGGCTAAGATGGCCCCCCTTTTTGGAAGCTTTCAAGCTTCAGGAGAAGGACACGTGGGGGAAAAATAACTCCCTAGCCGTGATGCGATGGCCAGGAGGTGGCCGCGATGGATTTCAGCGGTGGATCAGGGTGGCCGCTGGCGTGTCTATTGTCCAGCGGCAGCAAGGCTGGCTCCTTCCTCTCCATGACCACCCTCTCCCTCTAAGCTCGGCGCAACAATTTGACGGCACCCCTCTCCTCTCGGACCACTACAGTCTCAGGATTCCCTCCCCCTTTTGTTCAACGGTGACGCCTTCACACTATACCCTTAGCCTGCCCTTTTTCCTATGGCAGCAGCCCCCCCTTTCCCATCGTCTTATCATCCCCGGCTTAAATAGCTGAGGGGAGAGAATCCTCCCTCTCGACGTGGCGAGAGGCATGGCCTCCTACACTAGTGAGCTCCTAGCAAGGAGCTTCCACTTCCTTGCTTTTCCCCTCCCCTTCCAGCAAATCAGTCGGCTGGGGAGGGGAATATTTAAAAAAATTATATTATCCTTTTTTTTAAAAAAAATACGTTTACGCGAATGTTACAGTATCTTAATCAGCATGTCCCATGTCCTTGCTCTCAATGCAAGTTGGCAATTAGACGAAAACACCGATTGTCTTTTGAACACGTATGACGATTTAGCGAGTTTCAATCTAAGATCATTGATTAGGCGATTGCGGATTTTCAGCAAATGGTAATTTGAAGTTAATTTCAATCATGCATTGTACTCGCAAGCTAATTCAATACCATATATAATAAGATTGGGTCTTACTGGAAAATTTTCTATCCAGGGAGGTGATGTCTCGTCCCAAGGGGGAGTAGACCCTTTGCGGCCAATTAGAAGAGTACGTGGGCATGCAATGGATGGAGTGCAGGAGCCAATCCACCACTCACAAGGCCAATCTATACCATCAATGCCAGAGGAGATAGGCAACCTTCCAGACCTACCTACAATCTTGGAGCGTGAGATGGAGGCAATGATCGATGCATTGATTCCCATGGATGTCGAGACTTCTGATCCCCTTAGAGAGGAAGCATCCATACCATTATATGATGGGTGCCGAGTATCTCGGCTGAAGACACTGCTTGCACTCTTAAGTGTGCAAGCAAAATACGAGTGGAGCGATACGAGTTTGACCGAGTTGTTCAGGTACCTTGTACATACGCTTCATTGAATTTTTTTTTTCGGCACTATTATTACAAACATTTGTACTTTTTCAAGGTGTTTTATGATTTTTTTTCAGGTTATTGAAATATCATATATTACCACCTGCAAATACCATGCATGAGTCTCGTGATGATACACGGCATGTTTTACGGAAGCTTGGCATGGACTACAATAACATCCATGCATGTATCAACGATTGCTGTCTGTTTTGAGAAGAATATGAGACTATGGAGACATGTCCAAAGTGTGGTGCTCACAGGTATTGACAGGACTTGCAAGGGCAAACCATCCCTCAAAAAGTTTTGAGACACTTTCCGCTCATCCCCCGCATAAACCACATGTTTCGTGTACGTCCGGCATGGCGAGCTTAACAACGTGGCATGTGCAGAATAGGTCCACGGATGGAATTCGACGAATATCAGTGGATTCGCGTGCATGGAGCCACATTACTCTACATTCCCAGGCTTTGCGCGAGAGCCAAGGAATCTTTGGCTCGGTCTCGCAATGGATTGCGTGAATCCATTCGGTCTGCGCTCAACTTCTTACAGTGTGTGGCCTATAGTCCTTGTCAACTACAACATCCCTCCATGGCTTTCTACGAAGAAAGGACATCTCATCCTTAGCTTGCTCATCCCACACCGCTACAAAGTAAAAAATATGGACGTGTATCTTTGTCCATTAGTCGATGAGCTTAAGATTTAATGGGAGGAGAGGGTTACTGTGCAAGATATGAGCAGGTGCGATGGTTGGCAGTCAGCCAATATTCGAGCCATTTTCATGTGGACGATGCATGACTTTCCGGGGTTGGGAGAGTGCTGAGGTGAGCAAGCATCCGTTCTCACTGGTAATATCTATATTTTATCTCTTTCAATCAAGTATTCACTAGGTCATGGTGTTGGAACAGGTTTGGTTACCTCAAGTTATCATGCATGTCCATTGTGCGGCAGCCACAGTTAGACTCCCGAAGGTCACGAACCATGAAGAAGATGGTATATCAAGGACACGCTGCTTTCTTACCGGAGGATCATGAACTTAGGGAAGGTTTCCTTGGACGACCTCCAACATGTATGAATGCCACAAGCTGGTACGAGCTAAAAATGTTCCACGTGAAATCACATCCAAATGGAATGCAGCGATTCTCAGTTTTCTGCGAGTTTCCATATTGGACCCACTTACAGGTCAACCACTTGCTGGATCCCATGCATATTTTCAAGAATGTGGGCAGCTTGTTATGGGACCACATCACAGGAAAGAGAGACATTATAGGGGCACGAATGGATTTGAAGGAGATAGGTAAGATGGAGGCGCTTTGGCCGCAGTCGAGTGCTGATGGTCGCGTGCAGCTTCCTCGCGCTCCTTGGGTTTTGTCCACTAAAGAAGAGCGCATTGTGAAGCATGTAATCAAGTCTATCCGCACTCCGACGGGTATGATGCATTCTCTCAGGTCCGCATTTTCTAAAGACGACCAATTATCAGGGCTAAAATCCCATGACTGGCATAAGATATGTTAGGTTTGTACTATGAATGGATTGTAATTAGCGTGGGCATTTTGCTATTTGGAATGTAGCCATTATTCATAATGCTTTCTCATTTGCGGCAGTTTGTACTACCGATCGCAATCACAGGATCTCTTACTCCATAAATACGCGGGGCCATTTACAAGTTGTCGACTTTGGTACAATAGATCTCATAGAAGGAGATTAAGACGTCCTCTATTGAATCCGCAAGACGGGGAGCAGTGGAGACGGTCTGTCTCTTTGGAAAATACCTGCCCACCAGCATGCTCACGATACAGTCCACCTTCTTATGCATCTTGTGGATGAACTGGAGATTGCTGGACCTTTCCATACGCGATGGATGTTCTTCTTGGAGCGCTTCATGAAAACCCTGAAAGACTTTGTGCGACAATGGCCAGAAGGTAGCATGGCCGAAGGTTGGTTGGTGTCTGAGGTGCTAGTGCATATTTCACAATGGCTACCAACGGTGGAACCAGACAATGAAATGCTATGGTCACTGAAGGACGATGATAGACTGACTGGAGATGTGGAGGTTGGAAATGGGGTAGAAAAAAGAATGGATGCCTCAATGGAAGAGAATGTGAATCGCTTTTGTATGTTGTACCATGCCTCTATGGAGACGTGGCTCGCCAAGTACCAGATCGCTAGGCAAGATTGAGAGGAAACGCGAGCTGAATTCCGACATAGTACACATCATCGACCGATTTGATATACCGGAGGCATGGAGGAGATGTCGTGGTTTATGTCAATGCGATGGTTGCATGGAGCCTTGACCACAGCGTCTTGCGAAGGTACAGAGGTCTCAATGGAGGAGTGGAAATTCTCGAGGGGATGTAGTCCAAAGCTGATGAGAGGTTTAGAATATGTAGTATCTAAATTTTATATAAGACATCTAATTTGAGTGTTTCAATGTACTATACAAAATATATAGTGCATCGTGGTCGCGCGGACGGCATTTTCACGTGGAGCGTATTGACAAAATGCGCTCCACAATGGACTGTGGTGTCATGGCAAGGCTCGAGCAAGAGAGCCGGCGATGAGCAATGGATCCGAACAGGGTTGTGGATGAGATGGAGTATTTTGGAAACTTGCAACGTATTGTTACGGTGGATTACCGTAGCTTCTCCATGATACTATTCGATGTGCAATGGTTCAAAGTGGTACTTGGAGGAGCTGGAGCAACAATTCAACGAGGTCCATCTGGATTTCTCAAAATAGATTCTGAAGAAAAATGGACGGATTTGCATGACACCTTTGTGTTGCCGGCCCATTGTGAGCAGGTGCATGGACTCATTTGCTTTCTAATTGTATTACGACATGGTTTATATCACAATGGTTTGAACTCTCTTGTACGTGTTTGTGAACATGTAATCTTCTATCCAAACCCTCGACAACTTCGATGGTGATATGTTATACCTTTAACTCCCCGAAGTGCGAGAGTATATGATCAAAGCGATGTTCTAAGCATAGATGAAGATAATATGCAAATAGAGGGGTCAATATTGCAAGGGGTGGAGGCCGTCGAAAGCTTGGAGCCAGCATCGGCTAACAATGATGGAAATATAAGAGTCCAAGAATTCTTTGAGAACGAGGCGGACTTATTCTTTTGTGGTGACATGTCTATCGACCTTCCAGTATATGCGGAGTTGTGTCAGGAGATTGACATAGGACCATAGGATACTTCATACTTGGAGCATCCACTTACTCAATTCGTTGACCAATCGCTTATAAGGGTACATAAGATATGCATTTTAAGTGAGATTTTCTTTTAATGATTTATATTACTGTGCTTTGTATGATTTAAATTGATTATTTTAATATCATTTTTTTCTGTGCAGGTGACATTTTCAAGATGAATCGAGGGATGAGCGATGAGAAGTTACAGGACATCTTCGCACGCATGTCTCCAAACCAGATCGCCAGATTCAGAGAGATGGCAGACCAGGAGCTGTCTCGATCTTCATCAAGGTGCTCTTCTAGATCTGCTTCAGCGCGATCGGATGCTTCGGCTTCGAGTAAACGATCTCGACGCTCACGACTTGGGCCAGAGGGAGGGAGTGCATCGAAATCAGGGGGATGCTACAGAGATACAGAGGTAGTGAGCCCGCGGTCAACATGGGATACAGGTGCAACTCCTCGCTCTCGTGGCTCAGGTGGATACTGTGGAGACACGGACGTAGTGTCTCCATCTCGTCGTTCAGCTGGAGCTGCGTCACCTCCAGGATTTGTCACACCTATGGGGACGTCTACTCCAGTTACTCCGGCTTTTGCACAGCTGTCAGCAGGTGGCACCCCTGTAGATGCCACTCCGAGAGAGATTACCCCCGTCGGTACACCGGATGTAGAGGGGTCTCCTAGATATGCCCAAGAGAGTGGACACAGATGGGAAAGGACCCATCTTAGACAGACTCCTGGGAGTTATGAATATCTAGTCGATAGTATGTCAGGAGCCATCATCATGAATGATGAGGGGAGGAGGGTGATGGCTCGTATGAGAGAGTTGTGCCAACAAGTTTTTCGGCACAACGTCTTTGATCATTGGAAGAACATACCAGAGGGGAGCAAGAACTACATAGTAGCATCCTTGCCCGAGGAGTTTTCGGTGCCAGCCGCAGTAGATAGATTCTCTACGGGCTGGATGATGGATTGCATGTGTGCATACATGTCACATAGACGATCCGACACACGCAAGGCAATCAAGTGTGGGGTTGCAAAGCCCGAGTGGTAAGATACAGACGACTGGCGCTGACGACTAAGGGAGGAGGCTACAGATTCTCCAGGACGTTGGAGTCAGTAGTGCGAGGTGGCAAGGGCACGACTCGAGGCCGGAGTGGTCCATCATCTTGGGAGTGGCGGCGGCCACATGACATATTTAGAGGACTTTGTAAGTTTTTCTTTTGTTTTTCTTGTTTATTTTTTTAAAATATTCTTTGTACTGACAATCATGTTTCTAACAGTTAGCATTTTGTTTTCTTTGTAGCACTCCGTACAAATCGCGATTCGACTGGCCTTGAGACTCGATATGCAGAGAGGCACGGTCTCAGGGCATTGATCGACCGATTGTATAGACGCGGCGGCCTTGTAACACTAAAACATAAACGAGACATAGACGCGCATGTTAGATGCGCAAAGTCGGGCGTGTCTATCATTGCGTCTATAAGTGTGTATAAACGTGTGTGTAAATAGACGCGAATTTTGCGTCTATATATCCGCGCAAATAGACGCCAATATAGACACGCCAACAGACGCACAATTATTTAACCACCTAAAATTGTAATTCACATAATTAAAAAACCAAAGTTAATAACTATTTAACCATCTGAAATTGATTCTTGAGTATGCACGTGTGCGCATGATAAAAACTATAGAATTAAGAATACACATTGATCATGAATCATTGAATTTAAAAAATAGAGTTAATAATTACTTTTTCATTGCTCTCTAATGAATCGCAGTTCCTCCACAAGCCTGATATAAGTAATTAGTGGCAAGTGACACAAACCTTACAATTAGTAGCAAGCATTGCAATATGTATCTCATAATTTCTCTACTTGAAGATGATAAAAAAATACTTCCTTTTTATTATGGAAAATTCAATTTAGCTTTAAACTTGACTATTGATTCTTGAGTATGCACATGTGCGCATGATAAAAACCATAAAATTAGGAATACACATTGAATCATCAAGAAAATTAAGTATGTTATAGTAAATGATCCATCTCATCTTCAATGAGATCAGCCCTTGCTAAACTATCTACTTCTAGGTCTATGTTACCAAGAGGTAATGAAACAAATAAGTCTATCCAACTATCAGATGTGTGGCTATATTGCTCAATAACTTCATCAATATCATCGACAATCACATTATTGTCTTCTTCTGCATTTCCTTGAACATCCTCGCGAGGTTCATCTTGTACTATATCACGCATATTCCATTATGGTGTCATCATGCACATCATCATTAATTGTTGGATTGTCATCTACTATCTCCATGTCGGTAATATTACCATATATTGGTTTTGAACGATTAGATATAGGGATGACATACCACCATCGGTTATTGTTTACCATTGGATGATACACAACCTGTATTTAAAAAACAAATGCAAGAAACCTAAATACTTATTATATTGTGTATATATATCACATGTATACATATTAAAAAATTAGCCTTTGCATATATACCTGCTCGAATTGTTGAGGTAGTACTAATGTGTCATTCTTGTTTTGGTGAAATTTTGTAGAGTCAATGATTACAAAACCACTTGGATGACGTCTGATTGTGCAATGCTCACTATTTGTTACCACTTCTTTAAACCACTTCACATCCAGTACATATATAAAGAATCGTCTGAAGTCAAGCTTCAGAATATCTTGGATCAAGCCACAATAACCTTCCATAGTACCATTGGCATCCTCGAAGTGAGCAAGGAAACCACAATCTTGGGTATTTATCTTTTCATCTATACGTTGAGTTCGAATATGTTTATCCTCACACCAAAGTGCATTGAATAATGTACACTAGTAGTAATGAGATAAAAGATCAAATATGTCAATTATTTATATAAAATAAAACTTATAGAAACAAATTAATTGATAGTATGTCTCACCTTTGATAAGCAACCCCGTGCATATTCCCACTCTTCTTGAGATATATTAATTTTCTCCTCTTTTTCCATTCTCTTCATTTCCTCATGTAACCAATCTATATCAATATGACGTGGGAGCGCATTTAGATGATCTGGAAATGAGACATTACGTCCATATCTAGTGCGAAATTCTTGTCTTTCGCTTTTTCTTCTTGCCCTTGCTTCATTATATAGTATCATCCATTTGCTCATTACATCACTATTGAGCACACAAAAACTATTTAACTTACGAAGTTCTTCTTTTGTTAACACTTTACTCATTCCTTTTCCTTGAGGTACTATAGAGGTCATCCTCAAGTCTTCATCATCTTTCCATAGTCGTGGTTGAGAGGGATCCACTTCAGTAAGATATTCACAGATATAACAAGGGATGATTGCACTAATCAACCCTCAGCCATGCTTCCCTCAGGCCGTGCTTTTTGCCTCACAAAATCTTTCAAGGTTTTCATGAAGCGCTTAAGAAAAAACATCCACCTTACATGAATTGCCCCACAAAGTATGATCTCATCAATCAAATGTACGAGTAAATGTAATTGAGTAGTCAAAATGGATCGAGGAAAAATTTCCTCCACCAAACAAACCACCTCAACAAATAATACTCGAGCATCTTGCAATGTGTTTGGATCAATTTCCTTCGAGCTCACGTATCTGTCAAGATATATTAGAGAATTGTTTATTTTTGTGTATAAATTCAAAGATATAAATACAATATACACACCTCACAAGCTCTCGTATCTTGTAAATGATATCACGTACATCTTTGGATACACAATGGGATATGCTAGTAGGAAGTACGAACTGAATGTAAACAATATTCATAGATCAAATGATTACTTGAGGAAAAAGTCATCATACTCCAAAGTTTACACATAGTTTCTCCACTAATTACTATATTCATGGTTAGAGATACCCTTACTTGAATCATTTTGTGCCAATCGTGGGACTTCAAACCAGATAGTTGCTCCATACCTCTTTTCTTTTTCTTTATGAAGGCTCCCTTGAGACATCTCATACATCCTATGGATGTTCGAAAGCTATATATTTGTTCCTTCACTATTTTTTTCTCGTTCTTTGACAATATCCAAGGTGCATGGGGTAGCTCAATCTTTTCTCTAGGTCCAATGCATGGCCAGGCTTGTCTCATGCGACCAATGTTACGTAAATCCTCCCTTACATTAACTGAATCACGAGCCCCTATCAAGTGATCCCATAATGTAGATACAACATTTTTGAATATGTGCATAGGGTCCAACAAGTGATTGATCTTGAGTTCAGTCTAGTACGGAAGATGAAAAAATATAGAGAACCTAACAAGCAAACAATATATTATGTAAACAATTCATCATGCTAAATACTTTAAAGTCAATTGAGAGAAATGCACTTCTTACCGACTCATGCCGAGTGGAGGGTGGCTGTCGGCATTAATCCATCTCTCCTTCCAATCTCGAATGGTTAGAGATTGTGGAGTCATTCCATTAGTAGGGAGAACATATTTGGGATGGTCAATAGGAAGGAATCGATGATGATTATCGTAGATAACCTTCTTTAAACGTGCCGGCCTAAAGGAAACTAGAGAGGGACCGCAAATAGGACATGCATGATATCCTGACATGGTTAAACCTGAAAAAATAAGTGAATTAATAAAATGCAATTGATTCAAGTCTTGAATTTCAAATATAGAGTTATATACATGTACCTGAACACTCTCCGTATCCTGGAAAGTCATGCATGGTCCACAACAACATGGCCTTCAATGTGAAAACTCTAGAGGATGCAGATGCACTTGTATCTTGTACCTCAATACCTTCCCATAACATTTCTAACTCTTTAATCAAAGGCTCTAAGTAAATGTCCATGTTTTTTACCTTGTGCTTTCCAGGAATCAGAAGGGACAACATTACATGTCCCTTTTTAATTGCCATGGATGGAGGAATATTATAGTTCACCAATACCACTGGCCATACACTGTATGATGTGCTTTTGATGCCAAATGGATTGATTCCATCCATACCTAAACTAAATCTCAAATTTCTTGGCTCTTCTTTGAAAACGGGCCACAAATTATCTATATGTTGCCATGACGGTGTGTCTGCAGGGATCCTCCATTTTCCATCACTTGAATGATGACTAGCATGCCATGACATGAGCTTTTCAATAAACTTACACTTGAACATAAGTTTTATACATGGAATAATCAAAAAATGTCGCAAAACCTTACGAGGCACATCCATTGACTTCATCTCCACTTCGTATCTTGATTCGCCACAAACAGGACACTCTCGTGTGAACTCATGAATCCCACAAAATAAGACACAATCATTGACACATGCATGGATCTTGACATAATCGAGACCTCCCAGAGATGTCAAGTAATGTCTTGCTTTCTCTCTCTTAGTTGGCAATTTGTTTCCTTTTGAAAGCATTTGTGATAATAACCTACATATATTTTTAAAAGTGAGTTAAAAAACCGCCAACATATGTTTCTGTCTGATTTCAAAATAGAATAATTAATATTATGATTCATAAGCCAAACTGAATTGATACCTACTTCAATAACGCATCCAAACTGACATTACTCCATCCATAAATTGTTTGCAAGTTAAGTATCTCGAGGGATGCACAAAGAATGGAGTACATATAACCTTCATACAACGGAGTAGATGATGCCGCTTCGTAGAGTGACCTTCTCCCTGAACCGGTTGCGAAAATAGATGGTGTACCATGTTGTCCAAAATCTCATCCTCTACGACTTGATGGGGAATTTCATGAGGGCTACTATCATGGTCGTCAGTCTCTACTCTTCTTGAAGACTCTGTCTCCTCGCGTCGACATTTTGCAACCTCTCGACGCCCGGGAGGGAGCATCTGAGGATGTGGCACCGCATCCTGCTCAACCACAAAAGGGAGTTTCATGTACGTTGATATATAATTTCCGTAACACAGACTAGCAATCTTAGTGGTTAAAAAAAACAATAAATACCGGTGATTTTTCTCGGTCCCATTCTCCCTACAAGCTGAGGTGTGACATTGCAATTCGACATGCTCAAAAAATACACCTCGACAACGATCACACATGCACTTAATTTTTCGTTGTAGCCATGCATCTCGATTATGAAGACGCAATGTTTCATCCTCACTTGAGGATGTGCTCATTGACTCATCATCATGCACCACATTAGGTGATGACGACGACATGGTTAAACCTAATTCATGAAAACATCAAAATATTTGTCATTCATATGTTTATATAAGATCTCAATTTTAAATACACAAAAATCATCATAAATACATTAAAACTTATGATAAGAATTCACAATCAAAACTTATCTTAAAAACAAAAAGTTATGATAAAGCCTAAATGCGTGTCTATATCGGCGTTTACATACACATCTATATTAGCATCTATTTCTGTGTCTACATTCGTGTCTATACTCATGTCTAGCTGAACAATAGACGCACATATATACGCAAAAATAGACACACACGTCAAAATTCAAACCATGCTTAAATCATTTCTTTTCAAACTGTGCCTTTCCTTTCCTGCGTTTTTTGTGGTTCTGAAGCTTGAGTTTAGCCGACATGCAGTCTCTTCATGCCTCACCTCCTCATGACTCACCTCTTCTTTCATTTCAAACACACAAGAAGGGAAAAAGGAAAGCCAAGGAGAGGAAGAAAGAGAGAACAAGAGAGAGGAGAACAAGAAGAAGTAGCAAGCAAGCAAGCAAGCATCAAGGGAGGGTAACTTACCAAGGAGAGGAAGAAGGAGAAGGAAGAAGGGCCACCACCCGCCACACCAAACACCCAAGGTGAGTCTCTCTCTCTCTCCCTCCCTCTCTTTGTTTCTCTCTTTCTCTCTCTACTCTGTCTGTGTATTTAGGATTTCTGATTCCATTACCTATTGCATTTTGTAAATCATCAATGGCGGTCGTCGGGCTAAAATCAGCCGATCGAGCGTTTCTAATAGCACGTCTACAACTAAAATGTAGACGCAGATATAGACGCGAAAAAATGTTTCCTCTCATTGCGTCTGAGGGCGCATCTTAGAGCACTTGTGCTGGCGCATGTGCAGGTCAATCTACACGCGATGATACATGTGTATGCAAATTGACCTGGAATTTGCGTCTGGCAGCGCATCTGTGCTGCATCATCTTAGATGCGAATATAGACGCGCTGGACAGAAGGTTGACTTTGGGAGTGCGTCTGAGGGCGCGTATAACCTGCAATTTAGACGCGGTTATACACGCGCCAGCTCTCCCAGCTCTAATAAAAAATAATATATTTTTGCAATGATGAATGTGACCAATCCCATGTTTGTGTTTATTAGTTTTCTTGTTTATGAGAAGCATTAGCACTTAAGTTTTATGCTCAATGTAGGTAATATATGATTTTTTGTATGCAAACAAATTTGTCTTTTTCCTGTTGTTTTTTTGTAGATGTCATATCTTGGTTCATCTAGCAATGACTCAGATTTGAATCGTATGAATGATACATTGGCCTTGTTTGGCAGGGGGGTCAATGCATTTTATGGAGGTTTTCCTAGTAGGGAAGACTTCATGGGAGAGATGACCAGACACCTTGGCCGTTCTCCCACAGTGGACGAGGTGTTCAGTGTCATGTCTGGAATGCCTCTGATGTCTTTGCCTAGCACTACTTCCCAAACTCCACATGCAGGTACTCCATATGCAGGTACTCCACGTGCAGCACCTGTACGTGCATCGGCTGAAGCACAAGCATCTACAGAAGCACGTGCATCCAGCGAGGCATAGGGTAGTCGACAGAGAGGGAGGAGGGAGAGTCGAGGGGGAGGACAAGGCTTGTGTGGGGGTTTCCTAGGAGGTGGCGAGTGATCACCCTCACCAGTAGATCACGTAGAGGAGGTTGTACGCCAGTACTATAAAGTTACAGATGTTGGTGGCATCTTCCATGATGATTAAGGAAGGGATGTAATGGCGTACATGAGGAGCGTCGTGCATGCGATGTATAAAGATTGTTTCATTGCCTTCAAAAATCAGAAAAGCAGCTTGTGGCAGGAGGTGTTGAGAGCAGTCCATAGGAGGTACGCAAATCCTGAGGGTCAGCAATTCTAGGATGATTGGGGACGCACAAAAGTGAGGGATATGCTTCATAACAAAAGATCCCACCTCATGACATTTGCCAAGGACTCACTGCGGAGGTAGGAGGAGGGGCGTGGAGCCTATAGTCGACCACCTATGTGCCACTGCATAAAGTGGAAGAAAGCCAAGAACAAAGCAGCAGAGAAAGTGAAGAGTCGTCAGCACGCAAAGGCGCAACGGATCCAAATGGAAACCATGGGATCGTCGCATTACGGATCGGGCGGCAAAGAGTCGTGGGAGGCAGAGTTTGTAAGTATATTTTGATTTTTAGTTTTTTAAAATTTATATTTCTTTCAATTCTTTATATAATTTGTTCTAATATATTGTGACTCATAATTGTTTGTATATATCATAATTGTTTTGCGGACTATTATCGTTGGTAGGATACCTACTCCTAGAGAGGTAGGTTACCATCGAGGCCATAACCATACAGCCACATGGCTTCACTTCTATGAGGAGGGTCTCATCACTGAGGACCAATACAACCGGGCCATGAGGATTCGACAGCCAGAGGAGGTATGTTTTTCTTACTTTCCTATTAAAAGTATAGCTAATTATAACTTTTTCTCCACCATGTCTATGTAAGCAACCTTGATCTTTTGTGTGTGTAGGCGAACCCGGATGTGAAGCATAGCGAGAGGGGGATAGTGACGCTAGTAGCCATGGTGGCACTAGCAAAGATGTTTCTTCTTCAAATTCGTAGAGGAGCACCATACCTCCTCATGAGGCCTTGTTTTCTTGTATATGTATGATCCATCTTTGAGCCTACTGCTTGCGATCACGCTTTAGCTCACAAGCACTTAAACTTCCCATGTAAATGCTTTTGATCTATTATGAATACATGGACTTTTATTTTCAATTCTTGTGCCCGTAAGATACATTGTCTTTTTCCCAAATGCACAATTTGATGTATGGGAGAGGAAAAAAAAAAACCAGAGAGCAAAGCAATGCTTTTTGGTTTTTTTTCAAGTTCTATTTTGCACGTCTATCCGCGCGTCTAAATTACAGAAAATCCGTGTTTATACGCGCGTCTACAGTGCAGAGTACACGCGCTTATACATGTGCTCCATAATTCAAATTTTAAAAAGAAATTAAATATTTTTTTTAATGAGATTTTTTGTTTTCCGTTCGGGTCTACCAATGCTTGTAAAAGCGCATCTATAAGCATGTCTATATGCCCATCTAACTGCCAAATAGACGCACTAATAGACGCGTAAAATGAATTAAATAAATAGCAATTTTGGTTTATTATGCGCATGTATTCGCCCGTGTATATGTGCGTCTATTGCGCGTCTATTTTTGCGTGTAAATTCGTTCATACATGCGATTATAGACGCGAAATGGTAGACGTGCAAATAGACGGGCGGATAGACGCGCCCGTAAGATTTTCTCTATATTCAAAAATCGCGTCTAAAAGTGCGTCTATGAGGCCTTTTTGTTGTAGTGTAAGTCACTCATCTTTCTTATCCATAGTTACCATGAGATATTTGAATGCATTATTGTATGGTGGACTAATGTGTTTTTTCTTTTTTTGCAGAGTCCGTTCGATGCTCCTTTGCAGCGGGATGAGCTTTCGGGGGACGAGGATGCATAGCTCACCCTTGGATCCCTGGAGCTCACACACCTTTATTTTTGAGTCGCCTGATCTATGTAGACATTTTCAATGTATTAGTGATATCTTGTCATGATTGTACCAGTCGCTTTTTATGCGATCATGTATTTATTTCATGTATCTGTTTTATGATTTCAGTATACATTGTTTTTTTTTGCAAGCGCATTGTGCACAGTAGTGCAGAAACTATTTTGTATGGCTCTCATAAAGCACACAGTGCTATATGTGGCAGGGCAGCTTGCTGCCCTGCCATAAATTTTTTTTTCCCCTGTTACCGTCGCTATTAACGTCGCAAATTTTACTGCTCGCATCGCTATTGGTGTCGCGATGCACGTCACAAACTGTCGCTATCAGCGTCGGTATTGGCGTTGCTATCAGCATCGCAAAATATTGGCGATGCCAATACCGATGCTGATAGCGACGGTTTACGACGTGCATAGCGACGCAAATAGCGACGCTGATAGCAATGCCAATATCAACTGTTCTATGGTGTCGCCAATAACAACGCTTTTTGCGACGATGGGGGCAAATTTTATTGTTTGCATTTTCGTCACTTTAAACGTCAGTATAAGGCCTATATCTTGTAGTGCCCCTCCCTCTCCCTCTCTTTAATTTCCCTCTCTTTCTCCCTCTCCCTCTCCCTCATTTCTTCTCCCTCTCTCATTATATACAAATTATACAAAAAATAAATAAAAAAGAGAGAGATTACACTTTCCCTTCCTCTCGTTCTCTCATTTCATCACCCTCCCTCTTCCATTTCCTCCCTCTCCCTCTCCCTCTCACTTCCTCTCCCTCTCTTTCTCTCTCTCTCCCTCCCTCCCCCTCCCTCTCCCATTTCCTCCCTCTCCCTCTCCCTCTCTTTCTCTCTCATTTTCTCTCCCTCTCTCAATATATATACACAAATCATATAAGCAAAAGTAAAAGAGAGAGAGAATGCACTCTCCCTCCCTATCCCTCTCATTTCCTCCCCATCCTTCTCCCTCTCTCTCCCTCTCTTTCTCTTTCTCTCCCTCTCTCATTTCCTCCCCCCTCCCTCTCCCTCTCTTTCTCTTTTTCTTTCTCTCTCGCTCTCTCATTCCCTCTTTCTTTTCCTCTCTCTCCCTCTCTCATTTCCTCCCCCTCCCTCTCCCATTTCCTCCCTCTCCCTCTCTTTAATTTCACTCTATTTCTCCCTCTCCCTCTCCCTCATTTCTTCTCCCTCTCTCATTATATACAAATTATACAAAAATTTAATAAAAAAGAGAGGGAATATACTCTCCCTCCCTCTCATTCTCTCATTTCATCCCCCTCCCTCTTCCATTTCCTCCCTCTCCCTCTCCCTCCCTCCCCCTCCCTCTCCCTCTCCCTCTCTTTCTCTCTCATTTCCTCTCCCTCTCTCAATATATATACACAAATTATATAAGCAAAAGTAAGAGAGAGAGAGAGAATGCACTCTCTTCCCTCTCCCTCTCTCATTTCTTCCCCATCCCTCTCCCTCTCCCTCTCCCTCTCCCTCCCTCTCTCATTTCCTCCCCCCTCCCTCTCCCTCTCTTTCTCTTTCTCTTTCTCTTTCTCTCCCCATCTCTTTCTCTTTCTCTCCCTCCCTCTCCCTCGCCCTCTCTTTCTCTCTCATTTCCTCTCCTAAACAAGCAAAAGAATGAGAGAATTAAACCTTAAACAAGCAAAAGAAGCAGAGAATGGACTCACCGATGAGATATGGCAAGGGTTTGGTGGCTCGTCTTCGAGATGAAGGCTCCTCCTCTTCTTCACAAACAGCGGCAGTGGCGGCAGCGGCAAGCCTTCTTCCTCTCCCTCTCTCACCCTATGCAAGACTGTCGCTCTCTCTCTCGCTCTCCTTCTCGAAACGTTTGACGAAAATGACGAAAATGCACGAAATGAACCCGTGCTCAAGTTTCGGCCTGTTTTTTTTCCCTGTGGGGCGTCACTATTTGCGAAGCAAATAGCAACGCCGCTACCTACGTCGCTACCTGCCGTTGCTATATGTTACAATCCTTATAGTAAGATTGGTGGGGATTTACACAATGAAGGAGATTCGGTGCCTATAACCACGAAAGGTGAAGCCATAACTTTAACACCTTTACCCACACCTTCTATACCCAAGGCATCAAAGAAAGGAAAAATGACTCCTAGAAAGGATAGTTCTCGAAAAAAGAAATAGCTTTGCCATATCGCCTTGTAAGCCTTCATATATAGAAATTTGCCCTTCAGCCCTTGTATATCTCATAGAGATGGCAAATAGACATCTGCTACAAAATTTGTACATATATTTTATATTGACAGTAAAGATATCTTTTTTGGAAAGTCCTTGCAGTGTATATTCTTTTCTGTCCTTTTCGATATCTACAAAAAATAAATTACAAATATTTGTTAGTTAGGAAGTGAGATCTTGATATACATCTAAGTAGATATAATATGATGTGAAAACTTACTCGTTTCTTGTCAAGTTGGAATACAAAGGAGCATGGTAGTTCAATGTCTTCATTTTGTAAATCCATCCTCACTTGATGTAGCGTACATGATTTTCTGATCTTTAAGACTGCAATAATATCCTCATTGAACCAAATATCAAGATCCGCTATAGGATCTTTGTTGAAATCATCAAGATTCTGGTCTAAAGCAACTAGACTACTACCAACAAAATGCCATTAACTATAGTAAAAGCTAAGGATAAAATTTTGAGTAGCAATCATATATTTACAAGCTATAGAGTCTTGATCTATCTTACATATAATTTTTCATTATGTCCTTGTATCCCATCCTTTATCAACAAATTGTATGACATGATCATATGTTAGTTTCTTCATTGAAAGCATGGTTTTTGTTATTCTTATCTCCATATTAGAGAAGAAATCAATAAATATATTAATACTAGGCATAAACAAAGTAACTTTGCTTAGCCTACTTGAGATATTAGATTTTAATGCTTTCTGGATCTCAATAAATATCTTACATCTACAGCCCTCACTAGTATCTGGACTTGGCAAAGGCCACTCAAAGCTTGAAAAATCTGGCAAAGGAATGAGGTTTATTGATCCCCATTGGCAATGCCGCATAGGAATAACATAAGAATGGTCATAAAAGAATATTCTATTCTTTGCAAGCTTTGTCTTATTTTTGTCTCTATACATTTCTTCTCCAATTGAACCATGTATAATATCAATAACATCAACAATAGACTCCACTGGTTGCCTTTCCTCAAGATTAGAGGGATAGACATCTACAAGACAAACAAATATTATAATGGAAAAACCTAAATCATGTTTAAGAAATGAAAAACTTTAAGAATCAAATTCTTACAATTTGGTCTATGCATTGGAAGCTTTGAAGATCCAGGTTCCAAACACAGCTCTCTATGCATGAACACATGTTGCACTAGTATCTCTTTGATGCTATTCTTATTTGCTCCAAGCTTAAAATCTCAGATTCTGCGCTTCCAAGCAGAGATAAACGAGGTCTCATGTCTTTGCCTTTTTCCATGTTTTGCTTGTTGCATAGTGATCCAACTACCTTTGCTAATGATAGTAGGAATCCATCTTCCATTAGTTTGGAATGAGTTAAACACTGATATGGATGTGATTTGGGAGCTTGGACGTATTGTTGAAGGTTGAATTTCTATATCCATGGTAGAAGAGAGAGAGAGAGGGAGAGAAAGAGAGAGAGAGAGAGAGAGAGAGAGAGAGAGAGAGAGAAAGAGAGAGAGAGAGGACTAGGCTACCATAACGGAGGGAAAAATAATAGAGGAATAAAATAAAGGAGGAAAAAAACTGAGTGCCATGCTTTTCACTATTTTGAATTTAGATTACATCAGTCATTATCATTAATCTAGATATATCATTAAATAAAAGTAGCCGAGACTCTATGCCATTAATGTAAAAGATGTCATAATCACGAATATAAGAGACTAAAAATAGATAATAAAAATACAAATTCGTAATATTATTATATTTATATGTTTTTGTAAAATGATTTTTTATTTTTTTTAAAATAGAAGTTCCTTTACGAAAACTTTGCTCCTATTGGTCTAGAGCACTCTCTCTCGACATCCTAAAAGGCATTTTCGAGACCTCCAAACTCCCCTAGTGCTCTCTTTATACATCAAAGGTACGATGTCAGGTGAATTGTGTGCCTCTTCGGCTTGTGGATCAGAGATGAGAAGGGCTATGATTGGTGGATTATCCACAAGGCCTCACGTCCCATTTTGATAGACATGCCATGGTGGCCTTCTATGAAGGAGCATGTAAAGAGAAACTATACTATGATGATGTTTACATGCATAGCTAGAAGGAAGGAGGATGTTTGGTATTGAGGTTGCCATGAGCTTGATGGCATGGTTGGGTAGTGAGCTATTGTAGTTTAGGAGATGTTGGAGAGATCAGTTGGGGGGGTTGGTGCTTCAAAGGCAAAAAGGCAGTGTTATGCTCAAGGCTCCTATACAGGCCCAATCTTATGCTGCTATGGTTGCTTCTTTCTTTCCTTCTTCTCCTTACTTCCTTATTGTATTTCCATGCTTTACCATTGGACATGGTCATGATTCCATGTAGGTACCATGCCTTCTTTTTCTTTTTCTTCTTCTTCTGTTCATTCCTATCCTTAGAGGATATCTAGAGCACGGTTGTGTAATGTCATGCTCTACAAAAAGTAGCAACTTGGATTGCATAATACCTTGTAGTGCTAATGTTTTTTGGGGACTCTTTCTAAATTCATCTATCCAAACAAAATATTGCACCATCCCTCCTATTAGGCACCCCAAAAAAATCAAAATCCTAAAGAGCGTTGTTTAACCATCGAGCACTTTATACATTTGATATTTTTTTCTCTTCACATGGATTGGTGGGACGTTGGAATGGGGCTTTTTGTGAAGGATGAGTGATGGCCAAAAGGGGTCAATGGCAGCTCATGATCTCATCTTCTTTGCAAAGTTTTTGGATTCTCCTCCTCCTCATCCTCATGTGTTGGCATTGGTTGATTGGTCTACTCATTCTCATTATTATACCCATAAATCTTGTGCATCTTTCTCTTGTCCCTCTTCTTCACTTCGACTTTTTGATTCTAGACTATAATGACCTCTTTCTTGCATGCTCCTTTTTTAATGCCTTTGCAGACCCTCTTGCATCTGATCCAAAACTGCACTATCATCTAGAACTTCACTGCTATTGATGAAGGAGATGCTAGATACCTTCTCTCTCTTTCTCTACATCGATTTAGATGCCTATCTCTGTAATCTCTCTCCATAGATTGGTAACAAATACAATCTTCTGAGAACATGGAAACAAGAAGTGCCCACAATAATCAAACAATTATACTATTTTGTGTTTTTCAATTTGATGGCAACAAAGGGGGTGAGTGCTCCATGGTAGAGAAAGAGGAAATAGGAAGATGAATATAGCCCATGTGAAGGGACATTGGGTGTGAGAGAAGCATTCTCTCTCTCTCTCTCTCTCTCTCTCTCTCTCTCTCTCTCTCTCTCTCTCTCTCTCTCTCTCTCATCTTTCATTAATCTTTCTCTCATAACCCAGTCCTCTTGTTTGAAATCTTCATTCTCTTCCTTCATTTTCTTCTATTTTTTTCTCCTTGAAAAGTACAAATAGAAATAGGTGAGAAAACAAATGCCAACAACAATAATGGAGTAGGACTTTATCGTAACCCTTCTCCTTCGGCTTCTCATACTAGTGCTACATCAACATTCCTTGTTAATGTATAATCTCTCTTAAGTAGTTGTTGAGATATCGGTTGTGCATCAAAATGAAGACAACTGTCTCATGAACGTAATGAACACAAAACTAGGAATAAAGCACACAAAATCTATGTATGTCTTTGCCATTGATCTCAAAATTGGAAAGAAACCACAATTCTCACTCTTAATAATGAACAAATTCATCATCTTCATCCATAGCTTCAACCATTATGCACAAGAGAAGAGGAAAGGGAAAAGAGGAATTTTTAAATCTCAAGCACTGATTCGGGGCAAACCCTACTTCAATGCTCAATTCGGAGTGCACAAGCACTCAAAGCTTGAATGTGTCGGTCCCAGTAACAACATAATAAAAATGTGGGAACTCATGCTCAATCACCAAGATCCATAAAGACCGCTTATTGTTTAAAGCATTTCAAGCCAAGTGCAATGGCTACCTCTCACATAGCCATGTGCACTCCCCCGCCTACTATTTTAGTGAGCTTACCTTCATGCCCAATCAAGTTACCTCCTCCCACAAGCTCTCTGATAGCTCTATGAAAGCTCAATCCTCGAGCTCCAAGATCCAAGCTCCATTGTTGTGCGCGAGACAAGAGAAGAATGTAAAAGAGAAGAGAAAAAGGAAAGAGGAGAATATGGAGAGCTTCTCCACCACGGTCCCTCTTCCTCATGCACTCAGTCCCTCTCTCAAGCATAAAGCACAAGAAGCAAGAACAAGAACAAGAGAGCTTCTTCATTCACTTTTTGACTTTTATGCATGCCCTACCACCTCCTCGGGCACCCATCCCTTATTGCACAAGAGGGAGCTTGGTGCTCTTTTACAAAAATTTAGGGTGCACTTTTATATTTAACATGTTCCTCTCCCTTTTTATCCTGGACTTTTAAAGTTACTCTTGCAACACCATATTACAGATTGGGAATCTCCTAAGTCTCACTTTCAAATAAGGGGCAAAGATTTGGCCATGTGGCTAAATCTTAACCCATGCTTCAAAGTGGGACTTGAAAAAACAACCTATATAGTAATTAGGGTAGAGTCCACTTTCAAGTCAGGGGACAAGATTTGATTATGCAGCCAAATTTTAACTATATTGGGAATTCCCAAACTATATGAGAATTTTTAAATTCCCTAATATAGTGTTTTGTACTTTTGACATTTTTTCTCCTATTTTTTTGTTGGGCCGTCTTTTTTTACTTTTCCATGCGTCTTTTGATTTTATTTCACTTTCTTTGTACTAGGATTAACATTCCATAGACATGACACACATACATGGTGTGTATATGTATTTTTGTGTATTTACACATGTTTAATATACTATACATACACTCATATGTATTTTGTAGAACTCTGTAAAAGCACGAGAATACAAAAATTGGATATCTATACATATACATTGACACGTGCCATGATTTTCATACAGATACAATATCTCATAGAAAAGTTTCTACACTTATGTATATGTACATATGCATCACACACACATTACACACATGTATACACAACCATGAGAGCATGCTTCACACATACACATACACACATATAGAGGCATGACATATACACATATAGTAATACAAAACTAAATGTATAGATTACACAATACTAGGTGCATATACAAATACATTGAGATACATTCACTTTTTTACACATGCTCCTATTTACGCACACACACATACATATTATGTTATAAAGTCCATCAACAATATGAGGTTTCTTCCTTTAGGTTTACAACAATATTCTTACACTATGAAAAGAAAATTCTTACACTATGAAAAGAAAAACCACTATTACTATTCAATGTTGGCGATCATGTAATAATATGGCAACAAGAAGAGTACTTATCTATGGGTGCATATAGAATGAGATATAACTAATTAGATAAGGGATCAATATGCATCTTTCAAACTACCTCCTACACCATTAAGAATATGAAGTATTTATATTAATAAAAATGTCCAAACAAAATTCTAAACTCTAGTAATAAAGTAATTGTTGGTGTGTGTGTGTTTGTGAAATTTGAAAAGTATATTAAAAGCAAATATTCATAGTATTCAAGCCAAGCTATATGAGGGGGACAAGAAGGTGTTATGGTTTCTTCCTTAATTCATGCTAACAATGTTAAAGGATGTGTTATAATATGAGCACCTAGATGGATGTCTAAGAAGCGTGAAGAGATAACCTTGACAGTAAGGATAAGAATTTCCTTTGAGTTTGATGCATTCACCCTAAATACATAGGCTTATAAGACATTGCCTCTGTGTGTGTGTGTGTGTGCGCGCGCGCGCGCGTGCGTGTGTTAAAGTATCACTACAAGATATAGGCCTTATACCTACGTTTAAAGCGACAAAAATGCAAATAACAAAATTTAAGCGTCGTTATTGGCGATGCCATAGGACAGTTGCTATTAGCGTCTCTATCAGCGTCGGTATTGGCGTCACTATCAGCGTTGCATTTGCGATGCTAATAGCGATGCCAATACTGACGCTGATAGTGACGGTCTGCGACGACTATAACGATGCTAATAGTGACGTGAGCAGTAAAATTTGTGACGCTAATAGCGACGGTAACAAGGCACTATGTGCTGTATGAGAGCCATACAAAATAGTTTCTGCACTACTGTGTACAATGCGCTTGCAAACAAAAACAATGTATACTGAAATCATAAAACTGATACATGAAATAAATACATGATCGCATAAAAAGTGATTGGTACAATCATGGCAGGATATCACTAATACATAGAAAATGTCTACATAGATCAGGCAACTAAAAAATAAAGGCATGTGAGCTCTTGGGATCCAAGGGCGAGCTACAAATCCTCGTCCCCCGAAAGCTCGTCCCGTCGCAAAGGAGCATCGAACGGACTCTGCAGAAAAAGAAACAACACATCTGTCCACCATACAATAATGCATTCAAATATCTCATGGTAACTACGGACAAGAAAGATGGGTGACTTACAGGGCCGCCACGTCTGTACAATCGGTCGATCAATGCAGTGAAACCATGCTTCTCTGCATATCGAGTCTCAAGGTCAGTCAGATCGCGATTTGTAATGGAGTGCTGCAAAGAAAACAAAATGCTAACTGTTAGAAACATGATTATCAGTACAAAGAATATTTCAAAAAAATTAACAAGCAAAACAAAAGAAAAACTTACAAAGTCCTCCAAATATATCCTGTGCTTGCCGCCACACCCAAGATGATGGACCACTCCGGCCTCGAGTCGTGCCCTCGCCGCCTCGCGCTGCTGACTCCAATGTCCTGGGGAATCTGTAGCCTCCTGCCTCAGTCGGTGCCAGTCCTCTGCAAATAACCACTTGGGCTTTGCAGCCCTACTCTTGATTGCCTTGCGTGCGTCGGATCGTCTATATGACATGTATACACACATGCAATCCATCATTCAGCCCATAGAGAATCTATCTACTGCGGCTGGCATAGGAAACTCCTCATGCAAGGATGCTACTATGTAGTCCTTGCTCCCCTCCAATATGTTCTTCCAATGATCCAAGACATTGTGCCGAAAAACTTATTGGTACAACTCTCTCATGCGATCCATCACCCTCCTACCCTCATCATTCATGATGATGGCTCCTGACCTACTATCAACTAGATATCCATAACCCCCTGGAGTCTGCCTAAGATGGGTCCTCTCCCATCTGCGTCTATGCTCCTGGGCATATCCAGGAGACCCGTGTGTATCCGGTGTACCGACGGGGGTAATATCTCTTGGAGTGGTACCCACAGGGATGCCACCTGCTGCTGATGGTTGCGCAAAAGCCGGAGTAACTGGAGTAGATGTCCCCACAGGTGTAACAAATCTGTAAGGTGATGCAGCTCCAGTTAAATGATGAGACGGAGATACCACGTCAATGTCTCCACAACATCCACCTTAGCTTGAGGCATGCTCCCTGGAAGGACCATGAGAGCGAGGAGTCGCACTTGTATCCCGTGTCGATCACGGGCTCACTACCTCTGTATCTCTGTAGTATCCCCCTGATCCCGATGCACTCCCTCCCTCTGGCCCAAGTCGTGAGCGTCGAGCTCGTCTGCTCGAAGCCGAAGCATCAGATCCCACTGAAGCAGATCTAACAGAGCGCCCTGACAAAGACCCAGATAGCTCCTGGTCTGCCATCTCTCTGAATCTCACAATCTAGTCTGGAGACATGCACGTGATGATGTCCTGTAACTCCTCATCGCTCATCCCTCAACTCAACCTGAAAATGTCACCTGCACAGACAAAAAATGATGTTAGAATCATCAATTTAAATCATACAAAGCATAGTAATATAAATCATTTAAAAAAATCTCACTTAAAATGCATATCTTATGTACCCTTATAAGCAATTGGTCAACGAATTAAGTGGATGCTCCAAGTATGAAGTATCCTATGGTCCCATGTTAACCTCCTGACACAACTCCGCATACACTGGAAGGTTGATAGACATGTCACCACAAAAGAATGAGTCCGCCTCGTTCTCAAAGAATTCTCAGACTCCTGTATTTCTATTATTGTTAGCCGATGCTAGCTCCAAGCTTTCGACGGCCTCCACCCCTTGCAATATCGACCCCTCTATTTGCATATTATCTTCATCTATGCTCGGAACATCGCTTTGATCATATACTCTCGCACTTCGGGGAGTTGAAGGTATAACATACCACCATCGAGGTTGTCGAGGGTTTGGATAGAAGATTACATGTTCACAAACACGTACAAGAGAGTTCAAACCATTGTGACATAAACCATGTCGTAATATAATTAGCAAGCAAATGAGTCCATGCACCTGTTCATAATAGGCCGGCAATACAAAGGTGTCACGCAAATCCGTCCATTCTTTTTCGGAATCTATTTCGAGAAATCCAGATGAACCTCGTCGAACTGTTGCTCCAGCTTCTCCAAGTACCACTTTGAACCACTGCACATCGAATAGTATCATGGAGAAGCTACGGTAATCCACCGTAACAATACTTTGCAAGTTCCCAAAATATTCCATCTCATCCACAACCGTTTTTGGATCCATTGTCGTCACCAGCTCTCTTGCTCGAACCTTGCCATGATACCACAGTCCATTGTGGAGCGCATTTTGTCAATACGCTCTATGCGAAAATACCGTCCGCGCGGCCACACTGCACTATATATTTTGTACTGTACATTGAAACACTCAAATTAGATGTCGCATATAAAATTTAGATACGACAGATTCTAAACCCCTCATCACCTTTGGACTAAATCCCCTCGAGAATTCCCACTCCTCCATTGAGATCTTTGTCCCTTCGCGAGACGCTGCGGTCAAAGCTCCATGCAACCATCGCGTTGACATAAACCGCGGCATCTCCTCCATGCCTTCGGGATATCAAATCGGTCGATGATTCGTGCTACATCAAAATTCAGCTCGCACTTCCTCTCGATCTTGCCTAGCGATCTGGTACTTGGCGAGCCACGTCTCCATAGAGGCATGGTGCAACATACAAAAGCGATTCACCTTCTTTTCCATTGAGGCATCCATTCTTTTTTTACCCCATTTCCAACCACCACATCTCCAGTCAGTCTATCATCGTTCTTCAGCGACCATAGAATTATGAAATATACACTAGCGCCTCAGACACCAACCAACCTTCGGCCATCCTATCTTCTGGCCGAGCTTGTTGTCGCACAAAGCCTTTCAGGGTTTTTATGAAGTGCTCCAAGAAGAGCATCCATCGTGTATGGACAGGTCCAGCAATCTCCACTTCATCCACAAGATGCACAAGAAGGTGGATTTGTATCGTGAGCATGTTGGTGGGCAAGTATTTCTCAAAGAGACAGACCGTCTCCACTGCTCCCTGCCTCACGAATTCAATAGAGGACGTCTTAATCTCCTTCTGTGAGATCCATTGCACCAAAGTCGACAACCTGTAAATGGCCCTGCGTATTTCTGGGAGTAAGAGATCCTGCGATCGCGATCGGTAGTACAAATTGCCACAAATGAGAAAGCATTATGAATAATGGCTACATTTCAAACAGCAAAATGCCCACGCTAATTACAATCCATTCGTAGTACAAACCTGACATATCTTATGCCAGTCATGGGATTTTAGCCCTGATAATTGGTCGTCTTTAGAAAATGTGGACCTGAGAGAACACATCATACCCGTCAGAGTACGGATAGACTTGATTACTTGCTTCACAATGCGCTCTTCTTTAGTGGACAAAACCCAAGGAGCGCGAGGAAGCTGCACACGACCATCAACACTCAACTACAGCCAAAGGGTCTCCATCTTACTTACCTCCTTCAAATCCATTCATGCCCCTATAATGTCTTTATTTCCTGTGATGTGGTCCCATAACAAGCTCCCCACATTCTTGAAAATATGCATGGGATCTAATAAGTGGTTGACCTGTAAGTGGGTCCAATATGGCAACTCGTAGAAAACTGAGAACCGCCGCATTCCATTTGGATGTGATTCCGCGTGGACCATTTTCAGCTCGTACCAGCTTGAGGCGTTCATACGTGTTGGAGGTTGTCCAAGGAAACCTTCCCTGAGTTCATGATCCTCCGACAGGAAAGCAACATGTCCTTGATATACCATCTTCTTCATGGTTCGTGACCTTCGAGAGTCTAACTGTGGCCTGCACAATGGACATGCATGATAACTTGAGGTAACCAGACCTCTTCTAACACCACGACCTAGTGAATACTTGGTTGAACAAGATAAAGTATAGATATTACTAGCGAGAACGAAGGCCTGCTCACCTGAGCAATCTCCCAATCCCGGAAAGTCATACATCGTCCACATGAGAATGGCTCGAATGAGACTGACAGCCAATCATCGCGCCTGCTCATATCTTGCACGGTGATCCCCTCCTCCCACAAAATCTTAAGCTCATCGACTAATGGATGAAGATACACGTCCATATTTTTTACTTTGTAGCGATCTTGGACGAGCAAGCTAAGGATGAGATATCCTTTCTTTGTAGAAAGCCATGGAGGGATATTGTAGTTGACAAGGACTATAGGCCACACATTGTAAGAAGTTGAGTGCAGACCGAATGGGTTCACGCCATCCATTGCAAGACCGAGCCGAAGATTCCTTGGCTCTCGAGCAAAGCCTAGAAAGGTAGAGTCAATGTGGCTCCATGCGCGCAAATCCGCTGATATTTGTTGAACTCCATCCGTGGACCTATTCTGCGCATGCCACGTTGTCAAGCTCGCCATGCCAGACGTACGAAACATGTGATTTATGCGAGGGATGAGCAGAAATTGTCTGAGAACTTTTTGAGGGATGGTTTGCCCTTGCAAGTCCTGTCGATACCTGTGAGCACCACACTTTGAACATATCTCCATAGTCTCGTATTTTCCTCGAAACAGTATGCAATCGTTGATACATACATGGATGTTATTGTAGTCCATGCCAAGCTTCTGTAAAACATGTCGTACATCATCATGAGACTCAGGCATGGTATTTGTAGGTGGTAATATATGATATTTCAATAACCTGAAAAAAATCATAAAACACCTTGAAAAAGCACAAATGTTTGTAATAATAGTGCCGAAAAAAAAATTCAATGAAGAGTATGTACAAGGTACCTGAACAACTTGGTCACACTCGTATCACTCCACCTGTATTTTGCTTGCACACTTAAGAGTGCAAGCAGTGTCTTCAGCCGAGATACTCGGCACCCATCATATAATGGTATGGATGCTTCCTCTCTAAGCAGATCAGAAGTCTCGACATCCATGGGAATCAAAGCATCGATCATTGCCTCCATCTCAGGCTCCAAGATTGTAGGTAGGTCTGGAAGATTGCCTGTCTCCTCTGGCATTGACTGTATAGATTGGCCTTGCGAGTGGTGGATTGGCTTCTGCACTCCATCCATCGCACGCCCACGTACTCTTCTAATTGGCCGCAAAGGGTGCACTCCCCCTTGGGACGAGACATCACCTCCTTGGATAGAAAATTTGCCAGCGAAACCTAATCTTATTGTATATGGTATTCAATTAGCTTGCGAGTACAATGCATGATTGATATTAAATTCAAATTACCGTTTGCTGAAAATCCGCAATCGCCTGATCAATGATCTTAGATTGAAACTCGCCAAATTGTCGTACGTGTTCTATAGACAATCGGTGTTTTCGTCTAGTTGCGAGCTTGCATTGAGAGCAAGGACATGGGACACGCTGATTAATATACGCCTCGTGATCTTGAACAATAGGACATTCTTCATTTTCCATTTTGTCTACATTACAACAAACAATTTATTTTTGTTATCATTCTTTTCTTTTCTTAGATTATTATCATCTCCTTCCATCTCTCTCTTTTTCTATGACCTAGCATATAGTATCATAGAACACTAGTATTTAGTACCTAGTACTCAGTACCTAGCACATAATATTTCGTTTTCTCTCTTTCTCTCCCTCTCTCATTTCCTCACCCTCCCTCACCCTCACCGTCTCTTTCCCTCCCTCCCTCTTCCTCTTATTTTTTTCTCTCTTCCTCTCCCTCTCTCATTTCATCTCCCTCCCTCGCCCTCACCCTCACCCATACCCTCTCTTCCTCCCCCTCCCTCTGTCATTTCCTCTCCCCCTCCCTCTCTCTCTCTTTAATTTCCCTCTCTTTCTCCCTCTCAAGTCCACGACTTTAACTTCTTGGTGTTTATTTTGAAATGGAAGTAATGTTTGACAACATAGAGTAGTACTCCCTCTATATGCAAACCTGGGGGAAAGCATCTTGAATGAAAACATTATGTAGAGTGGTAACACATCATGATAATATATAGTGTACGTATACAAATACATACAATCTAGAAGACTTGGGGTGGTAACAATCCTCACACACTTGAGACATAATGTTCCTATAGAAATAGACAATTGCATAGGCTCATAACACCTCGTAATGTACCATGTGAGAGCATTGCCTATATTTGGAAATATTATCACTAATGGAATATTCTAAGAATAGTTGGCAAACATTTTCTTAAAAAATGAACTATGGTTAGTTTTTTATGAAAAACAAGACTATTTAGCTTTAAAGACAAACACTTCCTTTAAAAACATAATTTGCAAATACTAGCCATTGAAATTTCACTACAAGACACCTCTTGATTCATACACTTATTTTTGCTACAACTCTCAGAAGACATTGAACCAGTCCGAGCCTTTTGATCTTGATACTTGATTATGGAATCACCTTATTCATTTAGAAGGCTACATTCATTTATATTAGGATTAGCATTGAATATAGATATTTGGTATAAGGAGGGCCTTGTATTCTATTCCAATTTGTGCAAGTTAATGCAAGACTCATTTTAGTAACTTTGTAAATGTACATGTATTTTAGATTACAACTCAACCTTCTAAGTCCAAGCAATCATTCCTCAATCATAGGTTTATATTGTCATCAAGTCCTAGCCAAGAGGTTAGGGATGCACTCAAGATGCATTGCAATCCACTATAGCAAAGGTTATGAACATAGTTAAAGAAGCATAGCCTTACCAACATGGCCTATCCTCGTTACACAATGGTCAGATGTTGCCGTAAAGGGACATGGCATGCAAAGGCCCCATCATGCTATGATATAATAATATTATAAAATAGTACACATGTGCAATTAAATTCCTTAAGCGAGGGGGAACTTCACTAGGGCATCAACACACTACAACATATAGACCCAATAGCGATGTTTAAAGCAACGGAATTATTCATGGAAAAAATTATCCCCGTCATCACTATTCGCGTCGCTATTAGCGACGCGATCGATTCGTCGCTATATGTGTCGCTATTTGCGTCGCTATATGTGTCGCTATTTGCATCGCTATTTACGTCGTTATTTGCATCACTAACCCAATTAGTGACGCAAATAGCGACGCATATAGCGATGTATATAGCGACGCATATAGCGACGCAAATAGCAACGTAAATAGCTACACAAATAGCGACGCTAATAGCGACGGTTGCAGAGTAAATTTGCGACGTAAATAGCGACGGTTACAGAGGGGGAAAAAAATAGGTCAATATATAATTAATTTGAAAATGTATTTCGCAAGGAGCTTTTTCATCACTTACTTAGGCCCGAGAAGAAAAAGAGATTGTGATTACAAAAGCTAGATATAATCAATTCAAAAAAGTATTAATCAAGGAGCTTTTTTATCACTTGTTAGGCCCAAGAAGAAGAGCTTCACTTCAAGCTTTCATTATAGTCAGAACCCTCAGGTATGAATAAGTCCCATTGATCTTCTGCTTACTCCAGCTTATTCTCCCCCTTCTCAAACTCCATTTCTTGAGCTCAGATTAGTTACTGTACTCCAAGTAGATCCATGAAACAAACAAATTTCTCTTTACCAAGTGATTTGGTAAAGATATCGGCTTCCTGGTCTTGTGTCTTCACATGAAGTAGATCAATCTTTCCTACAAGTATCATTTCTCTGATGAAATCGTAATGAATCTCTATGTGTTTGGATCTAGCATGATAAACGGGGTTGCTAGTTAGTATCCATATACACCTCATGTTGTATACATAACCCTCATGCTACTCCATATATACCTCTTCAAGCAAGGCACCATTCATGAATGCATTTTTGACATCCACTTTTCATAACTTTCAGCCCTTAGAAGCCACTAATGCAATGACTATTCTCACCATTTCCATCTTAGCAACCGAGCTGAAAGTCTCCTCATAATCTAGGCTGTATTGATGTGCATATCCGTTTGTAACGAGCTGGGCTTTATACATTTCCAACGAACCATCTGACTTGCATTTCTCTTTATAAACCCATTTGCTTAAAGACATCGAGTACCTCATCCTTGTACTTCCGAATGTACAGCCATGTGTATCAGTTAAAATCATCTATCCAACCGACACTAGATTCTTGCAAATTTCGTTCTGCCATCTGTCCAATCGACAATAGATTCTTGGTAATAGAAGGTACACGTAGTACATCATATAGGCTCTTCTTTCTATCGTCATAGCTGTAGCAGTCTACCTTCCTACTGGTGGGCTGTCTCACACTTGTGCCTGGTTTCCATCTCCTCTTCTTCTCTAGTGGTCATTGTGCTCTATGGGGAGTACCTATTGCTGCACTAGAGGAGGCTCCACCTTGTACTCCAGGTGGCGGGCTTTGGCATGAGGCCTCTCCATGGCCGAGAAACGGGGACATGCTTGCTTGGTGCCTGCCATGCAAGCTCGAGGAGGGCAAGATGGAGAAGAGACAGAGGTTGGCTTCTCCTTTGTAGTTGTCCCCTCTCTTTTAGTGGATGTGGTGGCAATGGTAGTGGCAATGGCAGCTTCTCTCTCTCTCTCCTTCTCTCTCAATCTCCCTTGTGTTGATTTGTCTCCCTTCTTCTCTCTATACATCTCTTCATCAACAAAAATAAAAAGAGAAGTAAATAAAAGAGAAAAACAAAGAGAGAAGATATAATACATTTACCTCAAAGCTTGAAGAAGAATCCTTTCGCGCTTCTCTCATTCTTCTTCTTCTCCTTCACGGGTTCCCTCCTTCTTCTTTGCAATTGTACCTCCTTCTTCTTTGCAATTATCCATTTTTCTCTCTATTTCTCTCCCTCCTTCCCTCCCCACTCTCACTCAACTCATCTCATTGCAAAGACAATCAAAGATAGAAAATAAAAAGCTTAAGAAACAAAGATATTAAAAGAAATGTCACCCCACCTCTCTTTATCTCTCTCTCCCCCCTCTCCCTTTACTTTTCTTTATTAACCTTCTCTCTCATTCTCTCATTGTTTTTCTATTTCTCTCTCCCTCTCTCTCGCTCTCTATTTTTTCTCTCTATCTCTCTTTCTCCCTCTCTCTCTCTCTTCTTTTCACTCTCCTTCCTCTCTTTACCTCACCCTTCTTTTCTACGTCCTTCTCCTCTCTTCCTTCCCTCTCCCCCTCTCTATTTCTCTCCCCCTCCCCTCTCCCTCTCTCTATTTCTCTCCCCCTCTCTCTATTTCCCTTTCTTTGTTTCCTCTCTCTTTGTTTTTTCCCCCTCTCTCTCTCGTTGTTTCTCTCACTCATCCTCTATCCCTCCCTTCATCTCTCATTTCTCTCTTCCTCTTTCTCTTTATTTCCTTTCTCTACCTTTTTCTCTCTTTCTCTCCCTTCATTCTTCTCTCTTCTTTCCTCCATCCCTCTCTTTCCATGTATCTCTTTGCAAAGAAAAATAAAAAAAGAAAACAAGATAACACAAAAATAAAGCAAGAAGAGGCAATGTACCTACCTCAAAGGCTTGAAGATGAAACCCTTTGTACCTTCTCTTTGCACCTTTCCTCCCTTCTCCATTGCACACTTCTCTTTCTTCTTCATATATAGCGGCGGCGGCATGGTGATGAGCTCCCTCTCTCTCTCTCTCTCTCTCTCTCTCTCTCTCTCTCTCTCTCTCTCGCAAAGCTTTAAGCTCTCTCGCTCTCTCTTTCATTCTTTCTCGCAAATGTTCTCTCGACAAATGTTATGCTCGGGTTTTCGAAATTTTTTCCCCAGACCGGCATCGCTAAAAGCATTGCTATGTGCGTCGCTATTAGGGTCGCTATATGTGTCGCTATTTGCGTTGCTATATGCGTCTCTATTTGCGTCGCTATTAGCGTCGCTATTGGCGTCGCTATATGCGTCGCTAATATATGCGTCTCTATTTGCGTCGCTATTGGCGTCGCTATATGCGTCGCTAATATTAGCGACGCATATAGCGACGCTAATAGCGACGCAAATAGAGACGCTAATAGCGACGCATATAGCGACGCTTTTAGCGACACCGCCTTTTTGCATCGCAAATGGCCGTCGCTATTGCCCCATTTCCTTGTAGTGACATATTCTATGAAAAGAATTTCCTAAACACATGCATCCATTAAAGTAGAAATATTTTAGATATAGCTAGAGACACAAACATAAGGCTTACAAATAACATTGTTACCTCATATAAGGGTACACAATGTTCATACTTAAGGATTTCAAAGACAAATTTTCACAATATCATGAAACAAAGAGGCTGACTTTGTGCTACAGAGACCTATCAAGAGATATATACACATTCTAAAGAATAAGGTGTCTTGAAAGCGTAAAACAATATATCTTAAAAGAGTGCATATAATGATGTGAAAAGTCATAAATGTACATATACATTTTAGAGGAATTTTGGTCAAATGCATAAAGACATATCTATATATAAAATATGATATGCTATAAATTTTGAGTAGAAACATGAACTAACCAATTGATGAGAGGGAAAAATGCAAAGAAGTTAGTCAAAGACAATATGCTCAAAGATTTGAGTAGGAAGGTGAACTTGCCAATTGATGAGAGGGAAAAATGATAAGAAGTAGTAAATAGTGGCAACAATCGCCCCATCCCCTTTGTCACTATCAAGGAATTATTATCAAGAGAACCATGGGACAAAGACATAGAGGGATTGTAATACATATACATCATGTGAGAAAAAAATAACATTTAGACAAATTTACCTCACTAGAAGATATCTAGCTTCAAGTTTGGATCAAAATCAAATCCAACATGGAATAATACCATGAGGGTCAAAAGGAAATCCCATCAAGGATTGTGATTTGATGAATTTATTGGGTGCAATACTAGTTCAATCATCATTCTCATCATTCATGAAGAACAAAGGACAAATTTACATTTAATGATATGTAGCTTTCTTTTATAGTTGTAGTGGGCTATGGGACTTTAATCCTCACAAACTACTTGTATAGCCTCATAATGGAAGTCCACCTAAAGTGCATGTGTGATTTTTCTTCAATGGATTTGATTACTTCCCAAGTGGTTGATCCTATACTAACTATAATACTTTCCCCTATCTTCAATGATTCATGTATGTTTGATCTAACTCTATCCTCATCACAAGAAAAAGTCATATTCAATTGCTTCTACAAAAAATGTAGTCATTTTTATGTTTTTAATTTTGAAGAGGACAATAAACTAGATCTTAGAGTTGGAACCTCCCTTAGATGATGATCTAGTGGCCATTAGAGAGTTTGTGTAGCTTGAGCAATTGAAACTTTGCTAGTGAATGGCACTCAAAAGAAGTCTTGATAAAAGTGGCCATTATAATAAAAGCAAAAGGGAGAGGGAGAGAGAGAATGCACTCTCCCTCCCTCTCCCTCTCTCATTTCCTCCCCATCCCTCTCCCTCTCCCTCTTTTTCTCTTTGTCTCCCTCCCTCGTTTCCTCCCCCCTCCCTCTCCCTCTCTTTCTCTTTCTCTTTCTCTTTATCTCCCTCTCTCGCGTTCTCTCATTTCATCCCCCTCCCTCTTCCATTTCCTCCCTCTCCCTCCCTCTCCCTCTCTTTCTCTCTCATTTCCTCTCCCTCTCTCAATATGTATACACAAATTATAAAAGCAAAAGGGAGAGGGAGAGGGAGAGAGAGAATGCACTCTCCCTCCCTCTTCCTCTCCCTCTCCCTCTCTTTCTCTTTCTCTCCCTCTCTCATTTCCTCCCCCTCCCTCTCCCTCTCTTTCTCTTTCTCTTTCTCTTTCTCTCCCTCTCTCTTTCTCTTTCACTCCCTCCCTCTCCCTCTCCCTCTATTTCTCTCTCATTTCCTCTCCTAAACAAGTAAAAGAGAAAGAGAATTAAACCCTAAACAAGCAAAAGAAGGAGAGAATGGACTCACCGATGAGATATGGCGAGGGTTTGGCGGCTCCTCTTCACGATGAAGGCTCCTCCTCTCCTTCGCAAACGATGGCGGTGGTGGCGGCGACGGCAAGACTTCTTCCTCTCCCTCTCTCACAACGGTCGCTCTCTCTCTCACTCTCCCTCTCAAAACGATCGACGAAAATGTGCGAAATGAACCCGCGCTCAGTTTCGATCTTTTTTTTTTCCCCTGTGGGGCGTCGCTATATGCGACGCTATCTCGTCGCTATTTGCATCGCTATCTACGTCGCAGATAGCGATGCAAATATGCGACGCAAATAGCAATGCAAATAGCAACACCGCTACCTGTGTCGCTACCCCCGCCGTCACTATAGGTTCAAATCCTTGTAGTGTATTTGGTTACTACTATAGTGGATGAGCTATATGCATCATTAAAATCCACTTTTAACATGATCAAGAAAGATTCCACTTTCATTACAAATCCTCTGGAGCATAATGTAGGTGCCATAAAAAAGGCTCCCAAGTTAGACTTTTCTAATTATGTGCAAATATAATTAGCAAATTCTCTTTTTCTTTTCATATATAGTAAAGTAGTTTAGAGTTTGTTGTGAAAATAGTTAGATTTTCAAAAAGAACCAAAAAAGACAAGAGAGAATTGATATATTAGTTGATTCTTTGCACTTTAAGTTTTTCATGATTTTGGCATAGAAAGAGAGGAAGCCATGTAGAGAGACTATCACCTCCTCACAACACCTTACATTCTCCTATACTTGGTTTCCCTCGAAATTTTCTTTGTGCATACATCTTAGTAGGCAATGGCTACATTTACAATCTCATCTAAGTTCAACTTGTCAAGCTTGCCCATGTTCTTTTTGAAGGTGATATATTTCGTGTGCACATTCTCTAATGAGCTAATGATGATGATGATTCCATGATGATTGCAATAGTGCATGCTTGATTATGTGGTGCAATTCACAATCATATTGGTGTGATATTTCCTTGAAGCCCTGATCATAACTTAATTTCATTGTCCCTCCAATAAAGACCAAAGCCATCGCACTTTTATAGTATCTTATGTGATTGATTTGAAGGAGCTTATTAGTTACCATGTTGCTATGCAATGAAGTACTGATGACAATGATCATTCAATTTTTCAATCATTCATGACCAGTTATACTTGTACATCAGATATTTCATACTTGAATGTTATTCTTGATGGTTACAAAAATTTGTATATATAGTAGTACTCCCATGGAGGATCGGTCTTTCATGAGGCTATCTTGATTCTTATTGTGTGTAACAATGTTGTTGATTGAGTTGACAATGAGTAATTGAATTTTATTCAGAGATGTAGAACTTCAATTTATTTTTGTTTTCAAAATAGCTACAAACCACCCCAAGTCAAAAGAGTTCAAGGTAGAATATAATGCATGCCCTATATAGAACAACAATTGTATGGCACAACATAACAAGGGATAGTTGAATACAATATAAAATACAAGTCAAAAGAGATCAAGGTAACCATAATACAAGCCCTATGTAGGATAATGATGATATAATGTAATGTAACAAGATGATATAGTTGAATGCAAGGGTTGTGTGAAATCCCATGTGGATGTCTAGAATACCAAATTGTGTATGGCTTTAGGTGGGTGAAGATGACAAAGTTCCATGCATCTCTCCTTGTCATGTGGTCAAGTCATCTCTCCTCATGTGCTTGGAGATGATGCCTAATAGCATACTCCCCATGAAGCATATAAATGATACTTGTTGAGATCCTAGCAAGGATCTCTAGTGCTTTTGGATATGTGATGTGCCCCAGTATGGCATTGCATTTAATGTGACTTAGATTTTTGGAGTTATAATCGTAGCGCTTAACTCTCCTTTTGACAAATCATGTGATCCACTTTATTTTGGTGGGAAGTGTGGTGTGGGAGTCATTGCTCAAATATTGTCCAACAGATATAGCAGTATTCACTGCATAGATACCCTTGTACCTGCACATTGGATCTTTGTTTATAACCTATGCTATGATTTGCCAAGTCACAACCAATCTCAGTTTTTCCATCCTACAAGCTCTCTTCCACATCTCTTGGACTAGGGCAATGCCATAAGCAATGCTTCTCTCTCTCTCTCTCTCTCTCTCTCTCTCTCTCTCTCTCTCGTGAACATGCACATCTAATACAAGCTAGGAGTCTACCATAGGTAACAAGCAATGTGTCAATTGCTAGAGTCCTTTCCATGTAAACCCTAAAGTGGGTTGCACTATAGCTAGAGCTATGAGAGCATTGTGTCCATGTAAACCTTAAAGTGGGTTACACTATAGCTAGGGCTATGAAAGCATTCCAAAGCTGCAACCTCTTCTCCTGAAAGACGTCCTCAAAGCTAAGCAAAGGCTCTCTCTCTCTCCACTCGTGAACATGCACATCTAATACAAGCTAGTAAGCGTCTATCATAGCCAACAAGCCATGTGCCAATTGCTAGACTTGTGTCCATGTAAACCATAAAGTGGGTTGTGCTATAGGTGGGGCTATGAAAGCGTTGCAAAGCTTAAACCTGTTCTATTGAAAGACTTCCTCAAAGCTAAGCAAAGGCTCTTGTGACGAGGTAAATTGCCCTTGTTTGGGTGTGGGTTTGTTTTCGGTGAGTTGTTGTTTTACCTCTTTTGCTGCTTGGACCCTAGTGTCTTTCTTGTCCGTTAGAGGCGGCCGAGATTGGGATAAACTTTCCCAGAAGGGCAATGGGCCACGACAGGGAAGCGAGGCCTATACATATCAGCCACTGCTGCCAGTCCAGGCGCATTGTGGAGGCGAACTTCTCCAAGAATTCCACCATCACCACCTGCAACACCACAGTGAAGGCGACGATGCCCAAGAAGAGGCGATTCTGGAGAATTCCTTTGAAGATGTTCTTGATCCGGGGCTGTCGGGCATTGACCTCGTTGAAGATTTGGCAGAAGACGAAGGTGTTGAAGATGACGGTGCGATTGACGAGGGAGGCATCGGGCCCAGACAAGCACAGCAGGGTTTGGCCGCAGAACTGGAGAGTGAGGAGTACGGCCACTTGGTAGGCGGCCTGGAGGGCCAGGTTGCGCCACATGGTGCGCGTGATGAGAGGCTCGTCGTGGACCACCGGAGGCCGCAGCATCAGGCTATCCGTAGGGGGCTCGGTGGCCAAGGCCAGTGCCCCGAGGGTGTCCATGATGAGGTTCACCCACAGCAGCTGCACGGCCGTCAGCGGCACGCTGCCGGAGCTCACGGCTGCCACGAAGTTCACCACCAAGGCTGCCACATTCACCGTCAGCTGGAACTGCAGGAACTTCTGTATGTTCCAGCTAATGGACCTGCCCCACCTCACCACCTTCACAATGGACGCGAAGTTGTCGTCCAGAATGATGATGTCAGAGCTTTCCTTCGCCACCTCCGTCCCTTCCACGCCCATGGACAAGCCGATATCAGCTCTGTGGAGGGCGGGCGCGTCGTTCGTCCCGTCCCCTGTCACCGCCACTACCTCCCCCTTGGCCTGCAAGCTCTCAACCAGCAGCAGCTTGTCTGTAGGCAATGCCCTTGCCAGCACAGTCAGTCGATCCAGCTTCTCACTTCTCTCTGCCTCGCTCCAGTTCCGGAACGTCGACCCCTCCACAACAATATTATTGGCGAAGGCGGCCTCCTCGTCTAAAATGCCGCATTCCTTTGCTATTGCTCTGGCGGTCACAAGGTTGTCTCCCGTTACCATGCGCACCTTCACTCCAGCTTTCTTCACCACGCCTACTGCTTCTCTCACTCCTGGCCTGCACGGATCCTTCATGCCAACGATGGCCAGCAATGTCAGATCCGTCTCCGGCAGCTCCGGCATAGTTATCCTATTATCTCCAGAGTACTGATCCGGCTGGGCGGCATCAGTTTGAACCGTTAATGTGACTGTACTGCAGTAAGCAAAAGCCACGCAGCGAAGGCTAGCTTCCGCCATATTCTCGATCATCCCTAGGAACTTCTCCCTCTTGACTCCTGTCATGTCTCTCACGCAACCCCCCATGTCCATCCACTTGCTGCAGGACGAAAGAATGATCTCTGCTGCTCCCTTCCAATGGACGATCAGACTCCCATCGCGTTTCCGTCTCAGAGCTACTCCTGCGCGCTTCTTCTTGGAGTTGAATGTGTCTACCTTCAGAACAGTCGATTCAGCCCTAGTTGCCTCGAACTGCATGCCCGATTCTAGACCCCACTGTAGCAGGGCCTTCTCTGTGGGGCTACCGCTCACCTGATGATGAGCTGCCCCGATGATAATTTCCTTTCGAGCTGATGCTGCTTGATCTGTCGAACTAGAAGAAGGTGAAGATGTACCCACGAACACTTTCCCAGTAGTGTTCTGTGCTATGGCCTCGAAGAGGAGGCTAGAAACCTCAGCTTTTGTGCCGGCCGTCGAAGCTGGCATATTGTTGTTATTCAGAACCTGAAGGGACTCGTTAGCTTCTCCTTTTTTGTCATCTACACGATAATTTTTCTCCCCTGCAACCCATGACCTCACAACGGTCATTTGATTGAGGGTGAGCGTACCTGTTTTGTCACTGCAGATGGTTGTGGCGGAGCCCATGGTCTCACATGCTGCCAGCCGCCGGACCAGAGCTTTATCCAGCATCATCTTCCGCATGGAGTAGGCCAGTGTGAGTGTGACGGCTAAGGGAAGGCCTTCGGGGACGGCCACCACGATGATGGTGACTGCGATGGTCAAAATGTCGACCACACTGTCAAAGGCATCGCTGGCGCTAGTCTTCCCCGCTTGGAATGGGCCGTACTTGCTGTCGTCGCTGCTACGGCCAGAGAAATAGAATGCGAGAAGGATGATCAGGACGAGCGCTGCGACGGAGAGGCCGACATAGCCAATCAAGGTGGCAGCGGTCGTCAATCGTTTCTGGAGAGGGGTGACGTCCGCGTTGTCGGTGCTGATGGTGGCCATGATGTTGCCCCATTCTGTGTCGGTCCCGACCGCGGTCACCAACATAGAGCCGTAGCCATCTTCGACCTTGCAGCCAGAGAGCAAGAAGGGATGCTCCTCAGAATCGGGCATCACGGCATCGCCCTCTCCGGTCACACTGGACTCGTCGACCACCAGAGAGTGGCCTTCCACGAGCAAGCCATCGGCAGGTATTTGATCTCCGAGGCGCAGCTCCACCAGGTCGCCCACGACCAGGTCGAAAATGGAGGCAGGGGAGCTCTTCCCGGATCGAATGGTTTGGACCCGGATGTTGTCCTTCTCGTGATTGAGCTTCTCGAATTGCTTGGATTGGCGATAGTCATTGCCAGCAGTGACGACGATGACCAGCAAGACGGCCACGGCGATGCTGACTCCGTCGTACCAGCCTTCTTTGGGACCTTCGCTCTTGATGCCGAAGCCGAGCGAGAGGACGGCGCAGAACATGAGGATGGCCAGCGTGACATCGTGGCACGCATCCCACACGAACCGCCAGAAGGGGTTGCTGCGCTTTCTGGGATAGACGTTCGCCCCGAAGGCACGCTGCCGCGCAGCAATTACGAGCTGCAGGCGCTCCCCCTGCTGATCGTGATCATTAAGTAGCTGAGGCCGCTGGTCAGTACTACCAGCTGGCGCAATATCGACATTCAGAATCGTCGATATTGGTGGCACATTCGACAGGAGTCCGCCAGCTATTCCAGACCGAAGGCTTGTCTTGAGATGCTGCGCAACACCCCGAATGCCTCCCAATTGGAGCAGTGCCTGGGAGTCGCGGTGACGCACCAACCCTCTGAGCTTGGCATGCAAGCTAGGATCAAATTCTAGTTGCTGCTGCTGGCCGAGGTCGATCTTGGTGCAGGTACCCGAACTATATTTATGCAAGCTTAATACAGTATGATTACCGTTTTTGTGTTGGAAGCGATGGGCGGCTATCACGGCAAACACCACGCCCCTGAGGCTGTAGAGGTTCCCCCGAATGATGATGTCATCGATCACATCACCAAGGGAACATGGATAATGATCGTGAGAAGCTACACTGTTGATCCGCCGCAAGGAGCTGATCACATTGATGATGATCGCGGATTCAGGACTATTGTCGATGCTGCCTCTCTTCATTAGCCAACCGAATTAACAGGGCGGATGATCAGTGCCTGATCAGAGGCCGGCAGGGCGCCGAGAGGGCCGACAGTGTGGGCGTGTGTGATGAGAGAACAAGAAGAGAGGCTTCAACGGCACCTCAAATTATGCAGCTGGGCTGATGTAATGCGTAGATCTGTTGTGGGTGTGTGTTTTGCGCCGGGGGGGGAGGGGGATCTGTTGTGGGTGCGATAGAGAGAGAGTGTTTGTGTATCTGTGATTCTGTAGTACGTGCTTATGTACAAAACTACAAATAGTGTGAGTGTAGGTAATCTACGAACCACCTTGGCACTTTCCAAGCACGACTCGAGTGAATGAACTTTCAAGGCTACTGAAGTCCGGATTCCGCGTACACTAAATTCACGTGCAGGACGTGTCACGCAAGTCTATCCGAGTCCAGCGAACCTCTGACGCCAACCGAATTAACAGGGCGGATGATCAGTGCCTGATCAGAGGCCGGCAGGGCGCCGAGAGGGCCGACAGTGTGGGCGTGTGTGATGAGAGAACAAGAAGAGAGGCTTCAACGGCACCTCAAATTATGCAGCTGGGCTGATGTAATGCGTAGATCTGTTGTGGGTGTGTGTTTTGCGCCGGGGGGGGAGGGGGATCTGTTGTGGGTGCGATAGAGAGAGAGTGTTTGTGTATCTGTGATTCTGTAGTACGTGCTTATGTACAAAACTACAAATAGTGTGAGTGTAGGTAATCTACGAACCACCTTGGCACTTTCCAAGCACGACTCGAGTGGATGAACTTTCAAGGCTACTGAAGTCGGGATTCCGCGTACACTAAATTCACGTGCAGGACGTGTCACGCAAGTCTATCCGAGTCCAGCGAACCTCTGACAGACTGACACGGCATATTGCAGAGCAATATTTGCATATGTTATGAAATTTATCTTCTTTTCAGTATGCTTTAAATTGATATTGTTTTCAGTATGCTTTATCTTTCACCTCATCACACTTAAAACGCTTTGAGTAGGGCGAAGGAGATAAGGAATCAGATTTGAGACATACTCATATGAGGTTCCTTAAGAACG